>NC_051176.1:219261851-219389350 GCF_013339695.2 Rhipicephalus sanguineus | reverse complement strand
TCTATTTTTAGAAACCATGAGAGAAAAACTCACAAAAGAATAAAAGCAGGGTGCAGCAACACAACAGCATAACTTGGCTACACCATAGTTTGCAGTGAAAATTGGGAGTTTTTGATTTTGCACAACGAAAAGACCTTGGGTAACCAAAGGTACCTAAGCATATCCAAAGCCTCATACGCTGCTTGTATTCTTTTATATACTGGTTTGCATTCTCTTGTATGGCCGGCTGCCTGGGCCCTCTAACTTCGGGTGTGCACGACCTAATACATTCTGATTTCAAAATTTCAAATTAACGTTCATTTGCTCTTCTTAGAGCAGCAGCTTGGTTCACCAGAGAGAATGCATCAAAAGCATTAGCGCTTTAGTGCCATGGGCATGTTGCCTGGAGTAACGTGTAGGCCATAACAAAAAAGGAAACAGGCCTTGAGCATCGAAACGGGACAAAGCAGGAAAGCAATGCGCCTTGCAAGAGTTCATCAAAGCAATGGGGGAGAGCCTCTGCTGAGAGAAGGACAACTTGCCTCATCACACCATGGCTTCCACAAATTTAATCAAGGGAGAGAAGTGAAGAATGGCTGGTCATATAATGAACAAAATAAATATGTGGTAACCAATATCGAGAGAAGGTGAATGAGTGTCAAGGTAAGAGATATGCAGTGCAGGTGACAGAGGTTTAGATAAAGTGGTGAGCTTAGAAAATCGGGAAGTGTATGATGTTATTAGGTGCTGTGGTACTGCAGTAAATGAAGAGCTCTGGAAGAGGTCATTGTTTTGCCGTAAACATAAGCAGAAGGAGAGAGAAGAACCAAAGCCAGCTAACTCATGCACTTCAACATCTCTTTTTTAATGTAACCTCACGTGGTGTCTGCAGAAAGCGTCACTTGTCTACACCAGAGGAGCTTACTTTCGGTGGTTGCAGATTTAAACATTAAAGGGGCACTGACACGAAAATTTTCAGTTGTTTTTTTGCGTCAAATGAAAGGCAAAGCCCTCAAGAGCCTAGAAAATGTAGTGCTAAGTGCGAGTGCACCCTGGAAAAGTAATTACAGTATGTTTTTAAAAGCTAGTTTCGGTTCCTACTGTACCCTGACGTCAAAACACAGTATGAGCTTCTCGTCACGTGCTCGCGCTAGATATAGTGGCATTTCCATGACCACTCTGCACCGTGGCTCCGTTGGTGATGCACGAGCAGCCATTTTATATGTTTTGGTGATGCATAAGCGGCCATCGTGGAAGTTTCAGTAGCTGACATTATCACAACTAGCCAGACTGCAGCATGAAGTCACCAGAATTAGTACTTTAGCCTGACGTCAAGCTAATGCCGATGCCGGTAGGTGCGCCATGAAAAATTGACTTCAATATCAAAATAACTTATCAGCATTTGCTGAGCTTCACCCTTGCTCAGAGCAGTATCTGTATACAGGAGATTTGTATGGAAGAGTAAACTTGCCTTCGATAAAAGGTGTCAGTACCCCTTTAAGATTGTTATATCTCTCTCCTTGATAGCAAGCCAACTTTTTAAAATTTTTTTATCCCCCCCCCCCCCCCCCCCCCCCCCGTACAGTTCAGAGAAGTGCCGTAATCAAATTAAAGAACAAGGAGGAGTATGAAAAGGCAAGAAAAGTGTGACGTTTATCAATGGCTTACGTGATAAATAATAACAATCATAGCTGCACCGTCAGCTATCAGTTTTGTAAAGGAAATTAGTGTCTTAGAGAGCTACAACTATGCTTAAAACAATGCTTTGTTATATTTCCCACAGAGTGAAAGAGAAACAATTTAAAACCTAGTTTTCTGGCTACCTTCTGTTTTTGTGAGGTCTGTTTGTTGAGTTGTAGAAGATGGTTAGTCTAAGTGGAATGCTGGCTACCAATTAAGGGCCTCTGACACAAGGCACACTAATACTACTGCAGTAGTGCAAGGTGACAATGCAACTTTTCACACAACATACTGTATATTTAAACACATGCACACTTCAAGCACCTTCAAACTCTAGTTCTCACTAATCCTCCACAGTAATGCACAGTGTAAGACCACACCTGACAGTGGCCAAAAGGTGAGGCCATAGCGGCCAGGTGAAGTGGTCCTCCAGCACACTGTAGCATACTTCTTGAGCAGCAGGGTCTTTCAGTGGCTCAAGTGTCAAACCCAGGAGTAGCAGAGCAGTCCGGAGAACACTTTCCACACGGGCACAGGCTACAGATCGCTGAATGCCACCACTCGAGAGTTCCTTAGGGGCTGCCAACATATGACTCCTGCTGTCCAAAGCCATGACAATTTCTCTCTGCAATGCAACACGCTCTTTAGCCAGCCACTGGCTTAGTGGATGTTTGGAGTCCCTGCAAATGAAAATCTATGTTGGATGCTACCTGTGGTATTCAAATGATACACGTAGAAACGAGGCATTGCAATGGCTGTTAGCCCCGCTTGCTGGTATGACAACATAATATGGTAAACAGTGCAAAAACAGGATAAACAATGACTGAGCAGACATTACAAGGGCTAACTTCCATATAAGGTTTAATGCAAAGGGGCGAAAGACAAAGGCAGAGAGAAGAGTAGGTGAATGAACAAATTGCACAGATGTCCTGATTACATCAGCAATTTACGAATTTGGAGTACACAAGAGAGGGGGGGGGGGGCACTGTTATGTAAATAAATATATGTTATTTATTCCTGTGACAGGAATAAATAACTTAGGAGTACGAGAGGAATAAATGCAATAGAAACAGTTTGTTGCACTTACCCAAGGATGTGCATCACGATATGCCTAGCAACTTTTGAATTCTTTGGATGTGGTTCTAGCATTTCTTGAAGAGCTGGTGGCCATTCCTGGTATAAGGAATGAGCAAAAAATCCAAGTGAGTTGGCCAGGTGTGCCTTCAAACACAAGAATAAAAGTGAAAATTTTAAAGGGGCTCTGCAACACCTTCTCAAAAGACCATACAATGGACTCAGTTGCCTGTCGAATCTCCTGCTACAAAATTTTTTTTTCTTTCTATTCGTCAAATATAAGCAGAGTTATCGCATGAAGTGAACGCTTACTCTCTCCTTTCATTGCCATGAGCACTCTGGAAGTTAGACATCACCACGGACTATAGCCTTGAGCATTTTCTCTTTTTTTTCCCCCTGGGTATGTGTTGCTGCTACATCCAGTTAAGACATGCGTAGCGCCAGCACGTGGCAGCACCGTGTAGGGACTACGGTACCTGCAACATGTGACACATGGCCTCCAAGATTGCCTTATTTAGGCCGTTCATGCAACTGGCCAGTACCTGCAGGCTCACTCACTGCATAGTTGTAAGAACACTGCGAAAGAGACAGCAAACAATTTTTAGCTGTCTCTTAAATGAAACTGTAAATTCCCTGCTGTGTGCAGTGCAATAATACTCGGCTCACATGTTCACAGGAGCCTTGACTGCAAATCCGCAACATTTTTTTAACATACTCAAAAAGTGTTGCAGAGTCCTTTAAGACATTCTTATGACATATGCATATGGTATATAAGCGACACTTATTTTCTTAATTTTTTTTTTTCTGTTACATGTAATAGATAGGGACACCTCCATGCCTACTAATGGTAGCTGAATGGCTGCCTGCATTGCACTGCAACTATAGCATGTTATTGTCCAATCAGCCACTATGCAATCATTACGGTCCCACAGTTTTGATTCTGAGACTGCAGCACATCTGGTTCAGGGCTACACTTTTTCCGGTCAATGTCATCACAAATTTCACAAGTAATGTGGCAGGTTATGCAAGAAAGATAGCATCTTGCCCCCTTTTGCATGCTTCGTAACACGTGGGAGCTGACACTGGTGTACTAAGCAGCACAACAAAATAAAAAATTCTGGAAGGTTTTCCAAGCAATTTATTTCCTACTTGTGATCTTGATGCACAACTATACATCAGAAAAGTGCTAGACAGTAGACACAAAGCAGCAGCAGCGGCAGCTGCAACCAACATGTGGGTCATGGCCTGTATTCGCAAACCAGCCTGATCCTTATCTCCCTTTCTTCCTTGTTGTTACACTGCACTTCCTAAACAAGTTAGGCCAGTATTCACCTATCAACCTTACAGTAAGAGCTACAGATAAGGCTGGTTTGTGAACACAGGCTTTCCTTAAAATTTAATATTTTTCAGTAATTGCGAGCTATACTAGACTTGTGCATTAAATTAATCTAATGCAATCATGGTAAAATCACTTAATCAAATCACGATGACTACAGGAGTGAAAGTTTCTTTGCTGGCCCTCCAAACCACACACAAGAGCTGGCTCACTCAGACAGCTAGAGACAACTATCACTTATTTCTTTTCTTGCATCATCAAACATTTTAGTATTTGCCCCATTAACCCACATCCTAATTAAAACCCAAACATGACGAAAAAAAAAATATATTTTAACAAGAACATAAAAGAGAGAGAGACAGAAATTATCTGTTATACCAGCATCCCTGTAGCAGAATAATGAAGTGTAATGTTACTTGTTTTACAGCATACACTACTGTTTTTTACATCATCTACAGGTTCTTGCATATATGCCACACTAACTACTATCTAGCCATTTTAAAAGTTTGGGATGAGACAAAATGTCTATATTAGCCTACACTACCATCAGAATATATGTATACATTACTCGTAAAATTTGTAGGAAATGTGAATTTTCAAGTCGTAAAAATATGACTTTCTATAAAACTGCAATTAGTATAAACATGTTCCAGGTATTTGGTCACATACTGCAGTAAATAAAAACTAAAATAAGCTGATAAGTGTGGAAACATGCAAAAGTACATAAGAAATCACAGCTATTAAAAGAAGAGCTTTCACTGATTCACAATGTTGTTTTCATATTAGATAAACAATATACCTGAGGCACACAGTAATTTAATTAAGAACATTGCATGCATGGTAACACCAGTGTTGTATGCGTTACCGAAAAAAAGTAACTAAATACGTTACTCGTTACGCTAAAGAAAAAGGAACGCGTTACCGCCCTACGTTACCCATAAAAAAAGTTAAGCGCATTACCGTTACCATTACTGAAAAAAAGTAACGGACGTTACTTCTGCCGTTACTGCATACTCAGAAATCTTAATCAGCGCACCTTCGCTGCTGGAACGCACAATAGCAACTTTATAATGTTCATATTTATATTTCACCTAAAAGTTCTCGCCGAAACAACAATTTTACTCGAAGTACTGATTAAATTTTAATGAGAATAATTTGCACAAATGCGCTGTATCTTGGCAGTACGGCCTAAAGTTGCCTGTATAGTTACATGTGACGGCTTCTGACTCTGTGACACATGGGGAAGCCATTTTTTCGCAGTGAGACAATAAAATAAAAGTGATCGATTTCATCGTCAACGTTCTCCGCAAACAACACGTCACTGAACAAATCTGCAGTAATTATAACGGCGTGCTTTTACTTACAAAATAAATGCACAAATTTTTTAGCAGTAAATAAATGCTTCAATCGCATAAATCCAGGGAAAAGTATTTGCGCGTATGGACATTTTTTTTTCAATTTACCTTTTATAATTACCGCAGATATGGCGTCTGTGTATGTGAAGGTGTTCAGTGATAGCCTCGCTCGCAGGAATTCAATAGCCCGAAACCTAGTCGCAGTTGCAGACAGCAAGAAGCAAAACTAATTTTGAATACTGAATTCATGAACAGTGCTAGAGTATTACAGGGACAACTTCCTAATGTAACGACTAAGTGCTGAATGTAAGCAACAGCTGCGTTTCAGAGCTGTAATCGTACAGCTTGACTCTCTTCTTAGCGAATACGTCCGCACCTATGCTAAATAGGAGCTCAACGGATGCGCTGTATGGTACTCGTGTAATCCCTGTCAGGAAGGGCTGGTGAACGCGCATAAAGTTTTCCTTGAGCCCGCTCAACGCAATAATATGCGGCACCAAAGGAACTGAGACAGTCTCTCATCTTCAGATGGTGATCATGTCGAGAAGGCACTTCCGGAGGCACTTCAGTTCATCGATAATCAACGACAACTTGAAACTCGATAGCCAATCAACGACAACTGAAACTCGATAGCAAGGTAGCCGAAACTATAGCAGATCCGCTTAATAAATTTCGGCAATTTGCTGCTCATTGAAATTTCTCCCGTGCAAAGAAGGACCCCGTGCGGGGTCGCTTTGTCAACGCTTGGCGGGCCGACAGCAGCCTGCCGCAGCGATAAAATAACTGAAGCAAAGTGCGACTACGGATGAAGAGAGAAAGACAAAATAACGACGGGACGAGCTCTGAGAAAAGCGCTCCTACAAGACGAATTAATATTGTGTAAGACTGCGAGGAAAATTGGAATAAAAAGTAACGAGTAACGTGAGACCTCACGTTACCAAAAAATGGTAACGAAAGTACGTTACCCGTTACAGTTCGGAAATAGTCACGAGTACGTTACTAAGTTACTGAAAAAAGTAACGCGTTACCGGTAACATCGTTACTTTGTAACGCGTTACCGCCAACGCTGGATAACACACACACTGGATAAATTCTCAGAACAAAAAAATGTATAAAAATGGACATTAGAGCTAAAAAAAGAGCTCTCCACTTACACGGTTGTTTTCATACTGCAGAATTCTGGCAAAAAGCTCCTGTTGTCGCTTCTCTTCAGGTGTGATGCACTCGCCAGAGCCCTGTAATTTCCTGAACAAAAGCACTGCAGTCACAAAACCTGCCAATAACTCACAAAATTAAAAAGTAAATCGGCACCCTACCTTGCTGCCATTTCAGCAATTTTCCTTTCTTGCTCTTGGAGGTCTCTTAGGTACTACCGAAACAAAATAAAACAGGAGTCAATGTTCACTCTGTACAAGCCTTCTTTGCACATTCGCAAATTCAGCACGCGCACTTCTAGCTGCTCTGGCTTTCTGGGCCAAGCTCTTGACCCCCACTGGTAAGAGAGCAACAGTAGAAGGCCAAAGAAACTGATACAGCCATGGTTTATCAGAGGGTGCTGTCTATCTTTACTTTTTTATTGACGCAAGCAACAGACGAAAGGAGAAGGCGGAAGATAGTGTCACTTGGCCAACTGAACTCTGAGAAAGAACATGCTGTCCCACTCAGCAAGCTAATCTGGTAATAAAGCATATCTATGACTAATGACGTCAATGAACTTGCTTGATATATTTTTCTTCTTTTGTTGCTACAAAGGCCAGAAATGCACCAAGGCCACAGGGCCTCCAGCAGCAATGCATAAACTGAACACAGTCACTGTGCCCACCTCTGCCTGTTTCTTCCTGCCAGCCATCAGGTTATCCATGAGTCGACGCTGAAGTTCAAGGCGCTAGAAAATAGAAAGTGGAATCTTTGAGGATACCTATGAGGATTTGAAATATCTTTTTCCTGATGTAGGGAACACTCAAGAAACTGTTTCTATGAAGAGCTGTATACTCTTGATGCTGAGAGGGTCATCATAAATATCTGCTCACTGGCATCTTTGAATAATTTATTGCATGGCTAGTATGCGAAACAATGCCAGATGAACAACAGGTGCAAAGAGACACACTTCTTTTGTTTGTTTTTATGCCTGTTCCCATGTATCCTCCATACTGCAAAACCTCTTGCACAGGAAGGGGAGGAGGGGGTGTATAACCCACTGGGGGCCACTTGAACTGCTGCATCCATCTATGCATGCCCATCAGTAACTAAGGGCACAAGTTTGATGCCATGCATTTGTTTGAACTATACCCTTGGTGTGCCATGCAACCACATTCCTCCACGTTTCATTTATGTTTGCTTTCCTAAACTAGGAATGAGTCTGAGCATTGTTTTACAAATGACTATACACTGCCTGGTTATCAGTGACAAGGATACAATAATTGTGTGCGAAATAAGGCCTTTTTTTTTTGGTGAGAAACTCCCACTAGGCCAAGGAGCTACTCATTCTAAAATTCAGGTATGAGCTAAAGTGGCCATACATTGATTATGCCTGCCTAAGCTTTAACTCAACTACATACACACCTATAATTTATCAATTCAAGCTCTTGAGGTTACTTGAAGTGCCCGTTTTAAATTCAAAATGTGTCAATGCCTTTCTAATTTTAATCAAAAAGCGTGTTTGAAGGTTTAAAACTCACCAGCAAAAATGCTCTTACACAAATATCTGACATTATTTTCAATGACAAATAACAAGTAATAGTGATTCAATGACACTGCCTAGTGATTAGAAAAGTTTTTACATGCCAGCACAAGTACTAGTTATTAGTATTACAACTGAGGAAGAAGGAGGTGAAGAAACAAAAAGTACCAGATTCTGTTTAGCCATGGGGTCCACAGTCCTTTGGATAAGTGCATGGTAACGCCGACACACAGCAGTGTTTTCCTGTTCCATTTGTTCCATGGGTGACAGCACTCTTCTGCATATTGCAATAGGAAAGTATTATGCTTGCTAGGCACTAGAACACAAAGTTACCATTTTTGTATTTTTCATTGTATAGATTCAAAGAAGTCATATAGAGTGAACAATGGCTGCCACTGAAAAGAAAGAGTGTGAAATACACACATACGAATCAGATCTTCACTACAGGTAATAAGTAATGATCGGTGATAAGTATAGGCAACTGAATATTGCTTCACAAAAAACAATTTCATGTATGTCTATAACAGACAGCACCATTTCACCAGTGGGGTTTCACATGCCACTTATTACAGGTGACCAGGCACGTAGCCAGGATTTTTTTTCGGGGGGGGGGGGCAAGGCCTAATTGTTCGAAAGAAAGTCTTTCCATGGCAAAAAGAAAAAAAAGTTGTCTGGGAATATAGAAGGCTGGACGAATTTCGGAGTCACCATAAATGACTTTACAGTGAGAGAGAGGTTGCAAGACTGGGCAGGCCATGGGAATGGAAGTACTAAGTAGGCATCAGATAGTAGGATGTACAGTTGGCTTGCGTTCAATCATGATGAAAGCAATTTAGTTATCGAACAGGTAAAACTAAGTAATGAGCTCAAGACTGCCAAAACAAAGCACTGCTTCTTTTGGCAGTACTTGCCTAATCATAGGACAATCCTGAATATAGCACACACCCAGGTTTTACGAGTTCAAAGTAAAAAACAAACACAGAAATTAGATTCCAACTGCTAAAGAAAGCACAGAAATCTGATAGAAACCTGAATACAAAAACATGATTAAACCAGCAAAATTTATACACATACAAAATAAACTTATTCTCCATCGTTACCACTCTGAAACAGCACTTCATCATTGCCGATGGACAGTTGGGGGTACAGGGGGCCAGTAGACCCCCCCCCCCACCCTGAGGAAGTCAATTGTCGCGGGTGCCCACCCATAAAAAAATCCTAGCGCCGCCCCTGCTGATGTACCACACTATATCATCCTCCATACGGTCAATTGCATGTTTGATGTTCCACATCACATGACTCCACGACAAGCACAAACGCAATGGTGGACTATGCCCTGAAATGAATGCAATTTTCTGGAATGCCAAAAACATGTGATGTTAATTGTTACCACTAGCTTGGTATGTAAATAACCTCTCAAATAACTCATGCAGTAAAAGACTGAAAGAAGCATGTTGTCATCATGCCAGGTTATGCTACATGAGAGCTTGTTCTATCGTCATTTTGTGATGGCAATGACATGGCTAGTCTCCGGCTCTAGGCAGCTGTGAAAAATGAGCAAGGTTTTGGCTTCAAATCTGACCATGCCACTCGGTCAATATTTTGATCCATTTCTCATGAAAAAAAAAAAAGGCATGTAATAAATCTGTTTATACAGTACTTTTTCATTCTGAGCTTTGACAAAAATTTTTTAGAGCTGGGGAAAAAAAACGTCTTCAGCAAAATATGGCATGTGTGTGATTCATTCAGTGTTTCATAGAACCTCCTAGACAGGCACAGCAGCCATTGGGGATACCACTGGGGTAACCAATGGGATCAAGCATGTTTGTGGTGAGCAGTTATGTTCAAGTTATGTAGTGATGGTTATTTCAGGATCGGAATTAATAAAAATTATGGCCCATAAAAATGTATGGGTCCCAGCTGGAACCTTTGGTCAGTATCAAATTTGTGAAAAATCTAATCAGCCATAGTCAAATTATCTAATGTCTACTGTTTGACAGACTTGCATTATGTATTTGCAATATCCCGATGGAGGCTCTTGTTTTACACAGTGCATCTTTAGCAAAAAATTCATCGTCATGCAGCACTGACAAGAGTTAATTAATGCCAAACCACGGTATGATTATGAGGCATGCAGTAGTGGGAGACTGTGGATTAACCCTTACTCCCTGGGGTTCTTTAACATGCAACTAAGTACACAGCAAACAGAGATGCCATAATAGGCAAAAGTTATTAAAGGTACCTTGCTGCCTTTGTCTTTCCGAGTGTACCACATGTTCTCGTAGTAAACATGGGGTTGGACAGCAATGCAGCATCAGAAGAGGTATCCGAGTGTGGCTGCTGATGAGACTGCCGCGACAGAATTCGAGGAGCCACAAACGCCACAGATGGCAGACCCACCCCACCTGGTAACTCGGGCATGCATGGCGTCTCCAACTCAACAGTGGGTGATGGACATGAGTAGGTTTCATTGCACCTTTCTTGTTCAGCATAGAACTGGTTCAGTGATGTTCCTGCAAAGTAGTAAACCACCTGCCATTTTCCATGCTGAAAGCATGCCTTCCTAAGAAATTAAAATTTTCCAACCAACCAACCTAAAGAATACATTAATAAAATCTCTTGGCAGTGCTATTCAAACATACCAGTTGCCCACATATCAGCAGAGAAAGCACAAAAGTGCTTTCTTTGCTGATATGTGCAATTGTTATTACTGCTGCATGTGATATTATGACTCAATGCATTCTACACAGCAGACACACACACACAAGATGATGCAGGTCACTGAGGCAACTCGAGTGACAAAGCAGAGTTTTAATTAGAAAAAGCAGTGTGTGAAAGTGAGAAATACATTGCATAGCATGGACATGAAAATGTGTTGGTGAGATTTTTTTTTCTCTCTCAGTTATTTCATTAGTCATAGTTCGCAATACACTCAAAGCTATCAATGCCATCATATAGCATGTGGATGCTCTGTACAACATTCTACACTGCCCTGTATGTGCTCTGAATAGTGTAGGCTTTCTTGTAGATGCTTTATGGAGCGTACACAGTATCGTTACGACTGCTGTGTGGCAGTTGCTTCAAAAGAAACTTGTGTTTCTAGGTGGTTTTCAGTCCATGAAAATTAAGGACAAATTTGGGCTTACCCACTTAAGAGTTTCTAAATAGTTAATACCTGCAATACTTATATTGCATTCAAGTGTCAATTGATCAACACTTGAAAATACCTAAACAAACAAATAAAAAAAAACATATTTATAACCGCATTTAGAGCATCAAATTATTAACAGTTCTGCAAGGCAGGAACATATGATGCAAAACCTTCACACTACACCTACTGAATCACTCAACAGCACAATGTGCACTAAAAGACCAATTGTAAAACTATGTTTCCAGAACTTGTGGAACACTTAAAGAAACCAAAAAGGGTAACAGACCACAACTGACTGAGAAACATGCAACAAGCATTGATCAAGTGCTGTTTCGATTCTAAAAGGATGTACTAACTCGCCCAGTTAGTGCCACATCTCAGAGGGCAGCTTTTATATGAACAGGTAACTTGGTTTCAGAGAAAAACAAGGCTGAAGGGGCTATAAGTTCACCTGCAATACAACTTGTCTATATTGTATGTCTTTGCACTGGCAAACCACAGAGGTTACGCTCTGCTGGAGACTACTGGCCTGCTTTGAAAAAGATGCCAATACAGAGGAGTGCTACACTTTTGTAAGTGCAAAGAGAGTGACACGAAACGGCAGCCCAAGTGAGCCATTCATTAGAAAATGTCGCCAGGTAGCAACACAAATCTGAGCGAACACTATCTTTGCAGCAGATGGTTTTTTCACAAACGAACGCAAGCTCACATTTTTTAGTAACTGTGCTGAGCGTTACATTGAAATATATGCACAATAAGATGCAAGCTTTCAGTTTTTGTAAAATTTGAGCAAGAATAGAGCAGCAGTGAGTGTGTCTTTTCCAAGATTTTCAGCAAAAGATGCACATCCCTGTATGCTATATATCCACAACCGCACAGGACACTTTCATTGGATAAAATCTTTTTAGTAAGCATTTGAAAACAATATACAGCAATAAAATTGGATTTAAAGTCTCAATCAGACACATTAGCTGTTATTCAGTATGTTTCAAGCATTATGCATGATAGTGCACAGGAACGTGTAGAAGAGCGCAAAGGCAGACTGTACCTAAAATCTGCGCTAGGCAACACGCCAACAAAAATACACCTGTGCATTTGTCCCATACTACAACCTTATGCCAGTGGCATCAAGGAGGATTCAGTACACCATAAGTGCTCTAGTGTACTTGTCTATTTGACCCACTGCAACACTGTAAACAAACAAAAGGTGGAATCATATAGCAGTGCTGGCTGCAGGAGGCTTTTGTGTTCCTCTATAGTGCCTATGTGACCCAACAGCAGCTAACTGCAAACTTCTATGAGTACATCATATCCATCTTCATCCCCTAGTTCCCAAGAAGCAAGTCTGCTAGACAACATGGTCTAGAGTATCTGTGAGAGAGGCAGACTAACGCTCCTGACACATGGTTGAACAGAAAATTGAACTAAACCCCTTTCCTTTATGCTAAAGAACATCTTATCAAAAGTAGTTCTGCCACTAACATATGGTACAACATATTTGCATGTTTCCAGTAAGCAATGCAGCATAACACATTGCTGCTTCTTTAAAGTGAAATTGACAAACAAATACCAACGATGTGCAGTCAACATGGCTGCATAGGCTTTATAGGCTCAGTGGCACAAACAAGCACAGCATTTTACCCAGCTGGTTCTGCCTTCTGGAGCTGGAACAACCTTTGTGCGAGCATGCACTGTAGTACTTCGTTTCATACATCACGTGCAACACTGTAGAGGCTAGAGATCCTTGCTGTAAATACGCTCGCACCAACAAATAGTTTATTGTTTTTACCACCCAGAATGTGATTTCTTCTTTTTTTAGGCTGACAAATACATGAAGATGTTTTATGCGTTAGCAACAAACAAGCTCTATTACACGGTTAAACATGTTGCTCCACATCACCTAGCATTTCATTGTTTTCAGTTTCTGGTATTCTTCTCTCCTTTTTTTTTTTCTTTCTATTTTCTCCCTCTTTTCTTTTTCTCTCTTTTTTTACTCTTCTTTTTTTTTATAGACAGCCAGTCTGAGAACTGGCTAACCTCACTGTCATTCAGGCTATTTCTTCCTCCTTCCTTCCTTATTTGCGGCCAGTCGCGGCGCTTAATGTGCAAGCTCATGCTCGGTTCGCACAAGCATTTACACCCAAGAAAGCCAACCACGAAGACACCCAAAGCTATACATTTTGCTGACTGAACTTCCTGCATAACTTCAACAGCGTTGCACCTGATTGAAATGAAGTGTAGTGCCACCCCCCCCCCCCCAATTGCCCCTGTTTGCAGGGGAGCTATTCTAATATGTCCATCTAATGGACTGTCCATGTTGACCGCCACTGATTGGCTGGAGCTCAGCAAGCAGCACCCCCCTTGTTTCAGTTCTTCAGCAACGTCATTTTGACGTCACGGAGCTTTCACAACTCTTGACACAAATGAGTGGGACAGAACGCACTTCAACGCAACGAATGCCGCCAGCAGAGATCCACTTTTGGTTGCACAAACCCCTGAGGCCATGCATGAACTCTGATCATGTGATCGCATTAACCCTCGAATTAGGTTCAATGCGGCCGCCGCCTGACGCACCTGGGAAGGTGGATATGCATTCCTGCATCGTTCTCAAGCATCTGGGACACGTTCATATGCAAGGACAGACTTGTCAAGTTTGTTTAAGTTTTCTGTTACTGTACATTTCATCCACTCTCTTTCTTCTTACGCTGAGATTGTGCTGAGCGGGTTTGGTGCTTCGACGTGTTCAAGAGAGCGATGCCGTCACAGCTCACCCTTTCTCGAGTAACTGAATACGTTCCACCGATATAGACATGTCCATTAGATAGATGCTTCGAGAATAGCTCCCTAGGTTTTCAGAATATGCTGGTTGGAATAAACAGCAAATATCGATATAAAAAGGTACAGTATACAATGCTTTCAAATGTTAATGAAATTATAAAACCAAGCAGAAATTCTGTACTGTGTAAGAGGTCATGATATGATTGACCTGCCAAAGAGAACATAACGCAAGGGTGGAGACTGTACTGTGGAAACAGCCATGATGATTTGCGAGCATTGCTGCAGTAAATGTTAACTCCCTGGCAAACAGTGTCACTGCTACATACAGAACTGTTTCCATAAGCACTAAAATGATTAATAAAATGATTAGTGTCTGGCGACGGAACTGCGGTGACGTGGTTTCTTGACGTTGTCGCGGAGGGGGAACGGGACGGAGGACTGCAGCAGCGTAGCTGATAGCATGCGGCTGCGGCTGTGCTGGCTGAGGAACACCAAGTGACTGCTGTATTTCCTCGCGCACTACTTGAGCAATCGACGTCACCTCAGGCTGTGGAAAAGAGAGCTTCCGGAGCTCCTCTCGCACGATGGCTCGGATAGTTTCGCGCAGGTCGTCAAAGCCAAGGGCGTGCACAGCTGCGCTGTCTGGAATCAGGCGACGGTTGTACTGTCGGGTGCGCATTTCTAGCGTCTTCTCAATTGTCGTCGCTTTGAGTAACACCAGACGGCCTGTTCGAGTTCATAGAATGTTCCCAGACATTCTAGCGCGGCCCATGCAAGACAGCGATCACACGTGCATAGGACCAGTACACAAACATAGCAAAAGAAGCGCGCATGGCAATATTGTACCATTCTGTTTGGACAACCTTTCTGTTTTTAAAGAGCTGGGCATGAGGCTACCCCCTGTTAGGAATATAAGGGCAAAGAAACACCCCACTCCCTTTAAAGGATCCTTACCAAAAAGGAGAGACTCCTATGTTGAGTGTCACTCTGAGTGAACTCCATCTCGGTAAATGTTTCCTAGTCCAAGGTGCACTTAAAGAGCCCAAGTGTCAGGGGCATTACAAATAGCCAAAGACTGCTGTAGCGGAAGTGAAAGAAATAACATGCACTACTTGATCCAAGCAACTAACCGTTTTGAAAGCTGCCTTTCTACTTTTGAGGCTGAGAGCAAGTGCTTTTGCCGAACAGCTTTGAAAACAGCAGTGGAACAAAAAGCCAGCAAGATATGAAAAAAGTGTACATGATTTCGTTGAAAATATTGTTGCTTTTGTAGAAGTCACCCCGATTTAAAATACCTAGCACACCCTGTCTTTCATATTTGCAGTAATGTTATGTATGCATTTAGCTATCCTTATTTGGATACATTTTTTAAAACTTCTGAACAGACACTCGCATCACTCACTCAAAAAAAAAAGAAGGAACAAAACCACAGCTGAGGACCATTGTTAAATAACTGCTACATGACAGTTATTTTAGACGAAAAGCAAAGACTTTGGAGCATAAAAATTTTGTAAGACCAAACTACAGCTAATCGACCTGTGCTAAAAGTCGGCTTGTGAGAAAAGTTTTTTAATACAGGGAATTTCTCAGGCTATGAATGACCACATGGTCAATGGTACATTGCATGAATACGACTACATGGGAGCCACTTGTGCCCAAAGCATACAGCCTTAGTGTAGTTTCATGTGCAGCAATAAAACATGACACAAGAATGGAAACTGTAAGTCACTAACAGAATTATTCAACAGTTGAATAATGCACAATAAAACGTGAATGTTTCATACATACCTATAATCTTTTCCACTCTGTCAAGGCACTGCCTTGCAACAGAAATGACTTTTTTCGCGTTGTTCACGGGCACAGGAGTCTCTGGTATGCCTATTCCAGAAGAAAAGAAGAAAGAAGAGGAAAACTTGCACAATTTTTAGTGTAGCCACAGGCCACCGATAGCCTGGCCCTAGGTTTTCTCTCAAGAGAACGTAATTGTACAGTTTGGGTCTTATAGCATTTATTTTAAAATGAGGTGACCAAGGATGTGCAGAAAATCAGCAAAATGACATGCTTACTGCAAGACAATGGGTGCTCTTACAACAAATGTTACAAGTTTCTTAACTACGATTCTCTGCTGTTTTTGACTGTGTTCTATTTCTATTGGTATATTTGCTAACACTATAGCAAACAACCAGTTACTGTAAAACCCTACTGCTACATTTCTTAGGGGGCCATCAAGAAAGAATACACAATCCAGGAAAAAACATTTATAACTGCTTCTGGAAGCATTACAGATCACGGCGGCAGTTACTCTTACATCTTTATTTGAAGTTGAACAGAAACCCAACAAATCACTCAAAACTTGTTAAATAAAGGTTGCTATCGGCTGCCTGGCAGTTAGATTGAATGTGATACACTATTTTTTTCTAAGCTGTAGCCATGAATTGCACAATGAAGCTTTTGATTTCCAGTTGTCATTTGGGCATAGGTCGGCAAAAAATGTGGAGCTCACTCAGACTCACTCACGAAACATATCTTAGCCTTAGGGCTCACTCGGACACTACACTCACCAAACTTTCCTTCATCTGGACTCACTCGGACTCAGACTCACTATAATTTTTCTCAACCGGACTCACTTGGACTCAGACTCACCAAAATATAATTCACTCGAACTCACTCAGACTCAGACTCATGGCTCGATCTGAGTCTGAGTGAGTCGACTCACGAGTCCGTTAGCCTATAATTAGCCTTTTTCTACCATAATGTCAATGCTCTTTAACGCCAATATCTCGCATAATCGGTGCGCTACTTAGCACCTTCTGATCTCGTACCTTCAAATACGAATTATCTGAGTTCGCAGTTCAGTAAGGGCCTTTTTATTGAAAGAGATGACTCACACGAGATATTTTTATTAGTAACTTCCCGTGAAAAAGTTGGCGGGGGGAGCTCAAGGCACCTCCTCCCCCTCTCCCTCCTCAACTCACGCCTCTGATCAATGAATATTGAGCTGACGTATGAACGGTAGCGCGTTGAAGTATGTGGGACTATACGCGAGTATAAACATGAGCCGACATAAGGCTGATAGTAATGCTGAATTGGAGTAGATAGGACCATATCTCGGCAAAAAATGTGGAGCTCACTCAGGCTCACTCATGCAAGATATTTTGCCCTTAGGGCTCTCTCGGACTCGGACTCACCAAAATTTTGCTCAACCGGACTCACTCAGACTCAGACTCACCAAAATTTTTTCCAACCGAACTCACTCGGACTCAAACTCACAAAAATTTTACTCACCCGAACTCACTCAGACTCATGTCTCGATATGAGTCTGAGTGAGTCTGAGTGAGTCGACTCATGAGTGAGTTTGCCGACCTATGCATTTGGGTCATATGTTCAACAATAACAGCTCCTCTGTGAGCATTCATGTTATTTTTCCAGTGTCAGCCCAGCCATGTGTAGTATTGAAGTAATTATGCAAGGTGGCAAGGGTCATGACAGTGCCCACTTGTGGCTTCATCCACCATCTCTTCACTTCTGATGTTTTGAGTCATCTGGAGATCAGTGTCAATGTCCAACAGGTGCTTCAAGTTGACTGTTTTCAGTGCCAACACAGGTGCCGTCGCTGAGTGATTCACCATCGCAGTTTTCGGATGTAATAACCACGAAGAAAAACGTAACAAGTGCGAAGCTAACATGCATTACTCCACGAAAACTGAATAGAACCAGAGTTCCAGAGTGGGAAAACTTCACAGGAGTGTAACAAAGAGGTTTCACTGTATCTTGTCTGCACATGGCCTGCACAGCTCCACCTCTCCTCCCTAATCTCAACTGAAACATCACCTGTGTATGTTTCAAACCTAAATTCATACTGTCCCTTGCTCATATCTTCAGTAAGCACTAGGTTCACATCGCTCTTTCCATTTTACAAAAATGGATACAGGGTTTACAGGTGTACATTTTAAGGTGATAGTCTGGTCAACAGATGCCTAACTAGAATCTAAATTAGTTCCGATAATTGACATAAAGGTCAAACACCTCATGAACACTCTGCCTGGAATAAGTGGGCTTTCTACACATAGAATAAAGGATTAGAATCACACTCACCATGAGACTCATAATCCTTCAGTAAGCTGGCAGCAATGGCATCCAGGCTTTTTAAATAGTTTACATAGGCTTTCTGAAATTATAAGTGAGGGGGCTTACACATTTTCTGAACATGGAAAAATGCAAGCACTTGAGTAGCCTCCCAGATTTTTAACATTGATAATAATATCGCACTACTGCTGACTGCATAGTTTGTCAGAGTCTTGAAAACAATGAGAACGCAGCAATACTGGTGACACTGCACACACGCATGCAAAGCACACACAAGTGCAAGCGCCCTCTGCTATGCCATTTACTTAACAGGACGACACATACCCTGCCAAGTTTATCAGCACATTCATGCTCAGAGAAAGAATTATCTAGGATGCTAATCTGTGTACTTATCACTTTTCTCTAGTGTCCCTGAACATGCACATGCATGCCCCACAGAATTAGGATGAAAAAAAAGAAAATGTTATCAGCCCATACGAGGCACTGTCCATGAACGACGGAGCTTCATAAATAATAAAGGTGCGCCTGAGGTAGTGAACAGCATGGCAGACGATGCTTTCACTGTCAAGTGCTTTGTGCACTCGCATATACTACTGCCAATCTTGTTATTTCTTACTGTTACAATGTCACGCAATGCCATTGAGTCAATGCTTGTGCAATATTAAAAATATGGGAGACTGTAGATATATAATAGAATAAAATTAATGGACAGAAATGAAAAAAATTATGAGATGAATTGAACAACTTTCTAAATAAAGGAGTAATTAAATGAAATGTGCCACAATAATAATGCTCGCATTTTTATTGTTGAAGTGTACGTTAAAAAGAACACACATACAATAACTTTTTCACAACTTAGGCAGATGTTTTGATATGAAACAATGCTGCTAATAACAGATATCACAAAAACAAGTTGCTGCAGCTTTAACCAGCATCACCTCGTCTGAGTTACTACAGCTGACAGTGTCACCTCAACAACTCAACACGATTTCATGGTCACCCATGCTCAAGTGAGACCCCCATATGAAGATGCCTGCCATATTTCCAACCAGCACATGTTACGGCCTCTGTCTGCTTCCACTGCTTTAGCTGTACTTTAAAGATCGTCCATACATTAAAAGAGGACGATTGACACAATGATGCTAAAAAGCATGTGCAACTATCAATGGTAGCAACCATACAGAAATGAACTTAACTAATAAAACACACACAAAAAAAAGCTAAGTACAAACGTTTTCACATATGGATGTATTTCAATTATGTCAGATACAATCAGGAGCCAAAGTCGACAGTGCCAATCTCTTACTCAACATCTTCACTTGATTGCCTCATTACTGCAACAGCACTTAAAAGGTCAATACGGTGCACGTAGTGTTCATCCACCGGGCTATTATCTGTAGTTTTTGTGTAGTTGGCATTACGTCATTATCAGGCCACCTCTTCATTCTGCACTTCCTCCTCTCTACATGGCAAAAGAAAACAATGCTTTGCACACTGATAGCAAATGAACTCCTCTCCCTAAGACAATGTTCATGTGAAAGCTGGTTATCCTGTAGCTTTGGTGCTTGACAACTGATGTAAGATTTTGTGCACTATGTAGGCTCTGACATGTGACATCTGTGCATTTATTTCGAAGGCTACAGAAGACAATACTGTAGCAGATTAATACAACATCATGTGTATCCTAACAAAGTTGTCGCTGAAATTGTAGAGTCCATTGCAAAAGCCTGTTACTGCCACAGTTAGCACGTTTAGAGCTGGAAGAATCACACAAGGCCAACAATTTTAACACAATGCCTTCTTTACCTATAGATGAAAAATATTTAGCTATGCACGCAAGTGAATATGGGTTTTAGTGTTGGAGATCATGAGAAACAAAATGAAGAAACACTACAGTCTCTAACTACTTCAGTTGGGCACATGAAAATTTTTCCTTTCAGGCAACCTACTTCATTTTACTGCAGGCTTCTATAGAACTGAACAGTCATGCCAATTAATTCAGCCTCGCTCTGCAATATGCTAGCTTCCTGGTTAGCTCAGATGGCAGAAGCAAAGCCCTGAAATGCATCAGCCTCAAGTTCAATCCCTGGGCTGAGTTCGCACGAACACCTTGTTTTCGTCCTGTTCACTTGCAGTCTCATGACTTGCAAGGCGATGCACCCCACCCACTGATGCTCATTAACAAAAAAATGGTGTTCGGAAAAACACGAGAAAACATGGCATACATTTTAAAAGTGCGACGGTAGTGCGATCTCACCCCTGGTTCAGGACAAATATTTCTTTAATTGTGAAGCTTTCTTTCCAAGAAACCAATAAATTTCTTTTGTAGCCTCGCACAATTTTCCTTTCAGTCACTTATCAATCTTATTAAATTCAACTGTGCTACGCAAGAAAGGTGTCAAAATCTATATCATTAGAATCATGGATCAGGGGTGGAAGCGAGCTTCAGTCCTTTGGAGCCGCTCAGGGAGCAGGAGTAATGCGGTTTCGTAGCAGCTTTCGAGTGGTGAAAGGGGAGTTTTGGAGCAGCTTTGGAGCATCAAAAGGTGCGTTTTGGAGCAATGCAAGTTAGTTTTTGAGCATATTTCTAGGGTCCAACATCATTGCTAATCGAAATTTTTATTTCTGGTAAACACAAAAAGTTCCGAAGGTTTTTACTAAACATTCAATGCTGATGCACAGACCAGACTTACCATGAATTAATATTATATATATGTGTGTGTGTGTGTGTGTGTACGTGCACATGAGTGTTACCGTCATTAAAACATCAGAGCTGACAGAACAATAACTTAGAGAAAACAAGGGATAAGCGATGCTTTGGATAGCTACACTTGACTAGACCTCCAACAAATGAAAAACGTTCATGTTAAGTGAACACTGCCACTGACATGAACAACAGCTGAAGACTAGAGATTGATTCATTAAATAACCACAGCCAACTGTGGTGCTCTGACTCCCGCCATTAAAGTGCCCCAGCTGACATGAGAACCAAGAGGAAAATAGAGAAGCAATTCACTGCGTAGCTAAACCCAACTACCCTTCCGAGAAATTTCAAGAGCGAAGCACCTTATGCGCTCGGGCTGTTGGCTTCTCCTGTCGTCGTAGCCCATCACGGTGTCTCCTGTTGTCGCCCGTCAAACAAGACAGCGCGTTCGCTCAAAAAAAGTTCCCAAGAATGTGCACGTGCCCACGAGAGACAACGCCACATGCACTTCTCCGAGTGGCAAATATGACGGTGCATTGGCTCCGGAAAAGCTTTGCTTCTGTGATGGATGATGTCTGCGATGGGCGCTGTCTCTAGCAATAAGAGGACGCTGTCCTCTATTGCTATTGACGTGTCCTTACGGGAAACACCAGTGCTTCGCACCTCCCCAGGTTTCATGTTAGTGGAGCTATTTATTTTTCTTTAAAGTGTTCACATTGACAGAACACAACTGCTGACATATACAAATGAGAAGACGATAGAATTGCTGAAGCAGAGATGAAACGAGCCAGCCATCTCCGTCACACAAAGGGTGCACACAATAACATCGCCGCTCGTGCGAGGCCTGCCATCAATCGCTCCTCAAACATAGAGAAAACGTCCCATCCGTCTTTCGTCGGGAGAAGGAGCATGAAGAGAGCCGGGGGAGGGGGGCAGCGTCGCTTGAGCAGCAACTGCGAACTTTGATCATAAGGGTGCAGTCACTAGCGCTGGCATATGGTGGCCATAGCTGGCGCGTGCATTATCTCGGCAGACATCAGCAAACGACCCATTAATTTCGCGGTGAGACGACAGACAGCACGATAACTGCTTCGCTCCCTGGAGCGGAGCAGTTATCGTTATCCTTTACACCAGCATTTTGTAGAATTCCGCGAGATCAGATCCAAAAGAGTTAAAAGAGTTAGCTGCTAGCCTTACTTCATATAACATCGCAATTTCTCATTACCGCATTTATTGCTTCGCCCTTGCGGCAAAACTGATTTTTTCGCACTGTCACCAACGTCACAGACAGCGCACCAGATGATGATGATAGGATCTCACTTGGGTGCACCACGTCGCAGATGACAGTGGCACGTGAAGGCACGAAAGACCGCTTGGGAGCAGTCATTCCAAGGATTTGGGGACATCTGAATGTGGCACCATCTATCAATGGCAGCAACGGCGTCCTGCCATAACTGAATGGGAAATAAGGTCGAAGTCTGGGTCAGTTGGTACATGACGCTGAGGCAAAAACCAGTCAAAAAGACGCCGGACAAGGGGAAGAAGTGACACACACAAGGACTGGACTAGCAACTGTGCTTTATTAGCTGACAGCACCTCCCAGAAGAACCACGGCGCATGCGCTAATCACGTAAACCCATGAAGTCAAAACCCAAAACAAGAAAAAGCAAAAGCAGAAATTGGCCTACATAACGGCCAAGAATCTACCGCCAGAGTGACAGGAACTCGCATTCCTTCTGCAGTAATGAAATAGACGTACTGCTTACACAATCATCGCGGTGCGTGTTTATATGATAAGCCTCAAGGATTTCGCGCTCCTCCTTGCCACCCCCTCTACCTAAATCTTAACATTGGAAAACAGCGGCATACAACCACAGATCTGGCAGTGGCGGGGAAGATTAGCCCCGTCTGACGTGTTCAACGAATTGTGGTGCTCGCGCAGTCGTTCATTCAAGCATCGGCCAGTTTGGCCGATGTATACTTTTTCGCATGTTAGCGGAATCGCATACACAACATGTTTCGCGCAGGTAGTGTACTTGGTTTTATGCCGAATAGAATACACCGGAGTGCTAGTGTTTCCGCGAGCGACACGTGAACACAGCGCAGAAAGTTTGCAAGGCGCCGAAAGACAACATCTACGCCCTGTCTCAAAGCAACTTTTTTCACATTATGGGAAACCTTATGTATGTAAGGCATCACTACAACACTCTTGCGCTGGGAATCAATTGGTTCTGGACGTCTATTCGCCGGCCTTTTCACCTTTTGCAGCAGCGTTTCTGCTACAGCTGTCAGGACCTGCCGGGGGAAACCCGCTGCTTCCAAGCGCTCAACCTGACAGTCAAAACTCGACTTAACGCAGTGGTGGCAACTCTTCTGCAGTGCATTACGGAAGCAGTTACTCGCGATCCCTCTCTTAACAATTTTTGAGTGCGCGGACGAGTAGGGTAACAAGGATTTCTTGCTTCTGGGAGAAAAGCACCAGCACAAATGTCCATCATCCCTAAAAGTAAGCAAAAGATCCAAAAACCTAATGGAATTGTCCACCGGAAGTTCATGAGTAAAAGATAGGGCGTTAGAGCAACCTCGGAAGTAACTGAGAACTTGTTTTGCCGCCAGTGTGACGGTGTCATTAGATGATAGCTTTAAAATGATCAAGAAATCATCAACATATCTAAAGATATGACAAACACGTGAATCATGAAGAGAGCCCTGAAGCAGGTTGTCAAACTTGGCTAAAAATATCTGGCAAAGAATCGGTGCTACGCACGCCCCAATACAAATTCCTTTTTTCTGTAAGAACTGCGAGCCATTGAATTCCACGACCGTGGAAGAAGATCATGCTTGAATGAACGACTGCGCGAGCACCACAATTCGTTGAACACGTCAGACGGGGCTAATCTTCCCCGCCACTGCCAGATCTGTGGTTGTATGCCGCTGTTTTCCAATGTTAAGATTTTAGGTAGAGGGGGTGGCAAGGAGGAGCGCGAAATCCTTGAGGCTTATCATATAAACACGCACCGCGATGATTGTGTAAGCAGTACGTCTATTTCATTACTGCAGAAGGAATACGAGTTCCTGTCACTCTGGCGGTAGATTCTTGGCCGTTATGTAGGCCAATTTCTGCTTTTGCTTTTTCTTGTTTTGGGTTTTGACTTCATGGGTTTACGTGATTAGCGCATGCGCCGTGGTTCTTCTGGGAGGTGCTGTCAGCTAATAAAGCACAGTTGCTAGTCCAGTCCTTGTGTGTGTCACTTCTTCCCCTTGTCCGGCATCTTTTTGACTGGTTTTTGCCTCAGCGTCATGTACCAACTGACCCAGACTTCGACCTTATTGCATTATATTTCTTCTTCGCTGGGTACCTTTCTAAATGTGCATTCTTCCGGAAGCCAGGCCATTAAGTGTGTTAGCACCATTGCGCTCATCACCTGCCGAGCCCGAGTTCTGTCCCATTGCATCAAGGTGAACTCGGCCCCAAAGGAGCTTGTTGCTTTCTTCGGGTTATTGGAGCCTTCTTCGGGCCACTGGAAGCGTATGACCAAGATCTGGAAATCAGAGTGCTGGAGACAGGTGCGGTTCCTGCATGATTGTCTTCGAATTTTGTGCCTTTCTGGGCATAGTGACTCCGCTGGCGTCCGTTCCCTGCAAGAACATCGTCGCATGGCAAGCCAAGCTACTGAGGTGTTATGGCATCAAGTGCGGCGGTCTTTACCTAAGAAAATACGGCCACAGGTCCACAGTGACAGCGTTACCTTTCTGGAGGGAGCCTCGGTACCACCAGTTGTGAATAACCTTCTTCAGAAGGGCCCCAAGTTCAGCTTGGAGCCAAGAATCAGTGGGCATGAACTTCTTGCGAGTGTACGTCGTGTAGCTCAGAAGGCTGAGAAGGATGAGCAGCAGCGTGTTTTGTCCGAAGGAGTCGATGCTCTCTGCAAAGGTGTCGACTGTCGACCCAAGAAGAGCTCGGGGGCGCTTCACCGCGTTGTGAATCATTTCGTTGACAACGACCTCACGCTACTTGAAGCGGACAAGGAAGGGGGGTTCGTGGTTCTTCCCACGGGAAGCTTTGGTAAAAAAGCCTCGGAAGCCATTGCTAAGAATTTCTTGCCTTCACAACACAAGCCTTCAAAACTGAAGTCCTCTGTGGTCAGCTTCCTAAAGGAGCACAATCTGGTTGCCTTGTCACAGAAGGTGAGTTCTTGCAAAGGCAAACTACTTCGGGTGTTTTTCACCGCAAAAACCCATAAGCCGGATTGCCCGTTGAGGGCTATTGTGACAGAGGCGGACACGTGGCACAAAGTTGTGGGCCAGTTTCTGCAGCGCTATCTGCGATCCTTGACCTTGCAGGATCCTTACAGTGTAGCGAACTCCTCTGGTGTTGTTGAGCTGCTCAGGAAAGGATTCCCAGGCGCCAATGGTGCGTTCTCTGTTGATATAGAGGACTTGTTTTATAGCATCCCCCATGGTGAACTGTTTTTAGCTGTGCGTGAACTGATTGATCAGAATGGTCCTGTTTCCTTTCAAAATGCCTGTGGGTTGTCCGTTGACGCGTTCCTTGAACTGTTAACTATGTATCTTTCTTCCACGGTCGTGGAATTCAATGGCTCGCAGTTCTTACAGAAAAAAGGAATTTGTATTGGGGCGTGCGTAGCACCGATTCTTTGCCAGATATTTTTAGCCAAGTTTGACAACCTGCTTCGGGGCTCTCTTCATGATTCACGTGTTTGTCATATCTTTAGATATGTTGATGATTTCTTGATCATTTTAAAGCTATCATCTAATGACACCGTCACACTGGCGGCAAAACAAGTTCTCAGTTACTTCCGAGGTTGCTCTAACGCCCTATCTTTTACTCATGAACTTCCGGTGGACAATTCCATTAGGTTTTTGGATCTTTGCTTACTTTTAGGGATGATGGACATTTGTGCTGGTGCTTTTCTCCCAGAAGCAAGAAATCCTTGTTACCCTACTCGTCCGCGCACTCAAAAATTGTTAAGAGAGGGATCGCGAGTAACTGCTTCCGTAATGCACTGCAGAAGAGTTGCCACCACTGCGTTAAGTCGAGTTTTGACTGTCAGGTTGAGCGCTTGGAAGCAGCGGGTTTCCCCCGGCAGGTCCTGACAGCTGTAGCAGAAACGCTGCTGCAAAAGGTGAAAAGGCCGGCGAATAGACGTCCAGAACCAATTGATTCCCAGCGCAAGAGTGTTGTAGTGATGCCTTACATACATAAGGTTTCCCATAATGTGAAAAAAGTTGCTTTGAGACAGGGCGTAGATGTTGTCTTTTCGGCGCCTTGCAAACTTTCTGCGCTGTGTTCACGTGTCGCTCGCGGAAACACTAGCACTCCGGTGTGTTCTATTCGGCATAAAACCAAGTACACTACCTGCGCGAAACATGTTGTGTATGCGATTCCGCTAACATGCGAAAAAGTATACATCGGCCAAACTGGCCGATGCTTGAATGAACGACTGCGCGAGCACCACAATTCGTTGAACACGTCAGACGGGGCTAATCTTCCCCGCCACTGCCAGATCTGTGGTTGTATGCCGCTGTTTTCCAATGTTAAGATTTTAGGTAGAGGGGGTGGCAAGGAGGAGCGCGAAATCCTTGAGGCTTATCATATAAACACGCACCGCGATGATTGTGTAAGCAGTACGTCTATTTTATTACTGCAGAAGGAATGCGAGTTCCTGTCATTCTGGCGGTAGATTCTTGGCCGTTATGTATGGCCAATTTCTGCTTTTGCTTTTTCTTGTTTTGGGTTTTGACTTCATGGGTTTACGTGATTAGCGCATGCGCCGTGGTTCTTCTGGGAGGTGCTGTCAGCTAATAAAGCACAGTCGCTAGTCCAGTCCTTGTGTGTGTCACTTCTTCCCCTTGTCCGGCGTCTTTTTGACTGGTTTTTGCCTCAGCTGAATGGGAAAAATGCGAAAAAAAAAATCACACCTGACGAAAAAAGCTAGTTACCAAAAAAGGACTCCCGAATATATGCAGCAGAGACCCACTGGAACATTTTGGTAAAATTGCAGTATCGCACTACAAAGTGTGTAGCTTCCCAGGGCAATTGAACACCGCCCATTAGAAACACACAGGGCCCAAATGTAAAACATTAAACACCTTGGGAAGCCACACGGTTTGTAGTGTGATACTGTAATTTTCCCAGAATGTTCAAATAAGTCTCTGCTGTATAGAACTGGAAGTCCTTTTTGGTAACTAGCGTTTTTCGTCGGATATGATCTTTTTCACCTATTTCCCATTCAGTTACGGCAAGCCACCACCCAACGTCAACAGATGACTATACGTGCACATGTCCCAAAATCTTGGCCATGTTTCGCGCAATAATGCGTTGTGGAGAAGGATGGCGCAGCTTAACCACTTGGCGCAAATGGTGCAGCACTTCCACCCCTGATGTATTGACAATGTTTAAATACTCCAAAACAACTAAAGGCTACCAGTGATGCTGGCAGTGAATTAACATTGGTCATCTGTGTTTCCTTGCCACCTACTCAAAGCACAAGCATTCTCAAATTCTGGCTTTCTTGGAACATAACTGTGGCAGCTACAAATTGAACCTTTAACATTCTGGGAGCAGCCAAACACCGAGCCATAATTCATTGACCAGATCTAAAGCAGTAACAAAATTTGCAAACTGCAACTGTTCAATATGCACCAGACTACAATATGTACATAGTGCCAATTTCCGATTGTAAATAGTGAATGCAGAAGTACATTTGCAATATATGTTTTTCAGACGAATTTACACAAAGTATTAAACAATGAATTTTGATCTGAATCCTAGAACAAGGACTGCCCAAGAGAACTCAAAGCAATTCCATGCCATAAATAGATAATGCAGGCGGGTATTGACACATGCACAACAAGTACGCTAAGCTACTACTGCTCCAATTCCTACATGAGAAGTGGCCTCCACTCTTTTATATAAATATGTATACTGCAGAGCAAGCTGTTAAAAAAATAATGAATAAATGGTATGTCCTGATAGATCTCAAACAATTCAGCAACTTATGGTTATCTAAAAGGGTGCCTATAAACATACAACATACTTCTGACAACATTCTGTATAAACATAACCTTATCAGCATATAAACGCTGAAGAATTGTAGTAGCTAAAGGAACTGCTTTTTTGGTTTGTTAAAGTAAATGCCTTTAATATTCTCAGTGTTGAAACAGTTCTTTCCTGATATTTTGTTAAATACATGTTCCAGATTTCAAGTTTCATCCAAGGTTAGAATAAAAACATATTTTTAGAAATCTGAATGTCATCAATGTAATTTTGGGTACTCTAGTAGCCCAAGTAAGAACAAGGACAAAAGAAGACGCATGTGCCCTCATCCTCTTGTGTCCGTGTACTTGCTTATGTTGGTAGAGCCTTACCTCACCATTCATGTCTAATGTGATACCAACAAGTGCACATCGCAACTCTCATCTTGCATCAATGCGAACACTGACCGGCAATCGCTGGATTGAATAAACTTTATTTAAAACTTCAATCATGATCATCAATAGTTATAAAACATATGCAGAACTATAGAGAACATCAACTGGCCCGGTCTCATACCCAACTGCTGAATATGTCAACATTTTTCACTACTTAGATCTGCGGCTTTGTCACTACAAAGTTTGGGTACCTGGCTCCCTATCTCACACTCACTCACTCACTCTCTCTCTCTCACACACACACACACACACACACACACACACACACACACACACACACACACACACACACACACACACACACACACACACACACACACACAAAGTGTGCGCTGCATTCATGTGTAACGTGATTACACAGTAGACCCCATATTTGACGCAAAACTAAAAAATATTCTGTTTCACGCCATGGGACCACAAAGAAAGAGTTGTACCTAAAACAACTAGCTCTTTTTTATCGCACTAGGGAATTTTAGTCCCGTAGGTATGCGTGCGCAGCTGGCATAAAATAATTTTTTATTGACGTAGAAATGGCATAACATTTTCCCATCAGTTGCTAGCTGATATAACTAGAGAAATGACTAATCTGATGCTCACATCAATCGCATGCGTCGCTGGCTCAGCTGCCGCGCAGCTTGGGTCGTATTGGGCACCAACGAAAAATACATTCACATCGACAGAAACAGCTGCTTACAACAGCGCGAAGAGAGTTCGTGTTATCAAAATGACACCGAAGACAGCTGCCACATCCGAGCGCTGCGATCATCCTGTTCGCGTTGTCATAAAGAATTGTCCTGAAGAACGCAAAGCCAAGAATGACAGCTTACCTCATACTCATTTCGATCGTCCTGGCCAAGAGCCTGAGATACGAGTTCCAACACTAAACCAAACCGATCGCACATTGTCAGTCGCGCGCGGCTCGTCTACTTGCACGCGCGGCTTAGCTCTGAACATACACAAGCGCGAGCGCAAACCCTCATGCGACGCCCCGCGGCCGTGTTCGCTGACGCAAAACGCAGGAAACGCGAGTCCAAAGGCCAGGAACGGAGGAAGCCAGTTGCTTTCATGCAACAGGCAACACGACGTCCGATCGTCTGCTGGTGCGTGCGAGGACACCGCCCACGCGCGACTATCTGCAAACAATCGCAAAATGTTGTGTGACGTCACAAGAGCAGAAACCACGGCAACGGAGCGACCACTCTGTCGACTCCGCCTTTTCGCCAGACGTCGCTAGCAGACGGCTGCTCGCTTGTGACTTGTAGTTCACATCAGAAACAGATAACTCAAAAGTACAACGCCGTATTACGACCGTTTAGGATACGAGAACGCAGAAACACAACGATCGATACATTAACACGTTCCTCGAGGCCGTGGTAACAGTCCGTACAGGCTTGCAATGCTATACAGCAGCGCTTTCAGCGACGCCCAAAACAACGAATTGGCCGCAGCATAAATCGGCTCTGGGCCAGGCCTCAGTGGGGCCGAGGCAGCAACGGCGAAAAATGGCGGATAAATCTGAAGCTGCACTGGATGGCAAAGCTCTACATTCGTTGCGCGTCGTCGACCTCAGATCGGCGCTCGAGAAGCGGGGACTACCGAAAAGTGGAAGCAAGAAGGAACTCGTTGAGCGGTTGAAGCTGGTAAGCTGTGTAGTATTGGTCAGTGAGGCTGGCTCCCGTGCGCGCAGAAACCAGTGAACACGAAGCTTGGGCCGACGAAAGCAACGCCGTTGCTGCGAGTGATCAAACGCGAGGCAGTGTGTCTGCTGCAGTCGTTACTGCGGCTCTTCTGGCGTTCAGCGACTCGCCACCTTCACCGTAATATCACAAACTCCCAGAAGCACGTGCAGTGAGCCTCTGTAAACAAACACACGGCGCCTCTTCATAACGTAACTCGGTTTAGTTTTGGCTATGTTATTGCGCTCGCACTTGCTTGAGGCTCGACTGTCAGTCGAAGATAATAAATACGTGTAGATGCTTTTTTGGAAGTCGTAGGCTCGCTGGCATTTCCATAATCACTTAGATATCGGTAATGGATTATTTAACCATCCCTTAAGATGGATCGGTTGCCGTAACACCTGGTAGAGGCGAAAGTGTTAGGCTGTATCTGTGGGCATTACTAGAGATAAATTAAATGTGCGCATACACTGCATATACGAATTGAACGTACCTATTGTTTCTTTTCACAGCAACTTAAGATAGAGAAACTACACGAGGAGTCTGTGAAGGCTGAAGGTGAGTTATATGTGCCTCGGCAACATAACTCTACTTGATGTATTATGCACATTAACATATCCTTCTCTTACAGATCGGGTGCCCAACCTTGACGTAAGTGAACAAATTTTACATTCCAATTGCATGTTACAACAGCTTGATTTGCCAAGTTAGTTCATATTAAATAACGTAGGTACAGCGCAACAAAAAAAAAAAAATGATTTCTCATCTCTGAGACAGAGATGAGAAATCTTGTGTCGGGCCTCATCTTGGGCAGCAATGGTAGTGAGGCAGTGGGATATGTATTCAACGAGGTTCCTAAAATATTTAAAGCTGCAGTATCTGTAGAACAACAGTTAATCAGCAAACATGGCTTGCAGTGACGGTTTCCAGTGGTGCACAGTAAAAAAACATAATTATATCAGCTTACCACCAGTAGTGTGACAAAAAGAGGGCATAGTGCTCCAGTGTGTTGTCTTTAATGGTCACATCATGTACAGTCAAATGCAGAAGTGAACATTTGCAGTAGCTTCATGTAGATCAAGCTCTTGCCAAGCACTGCCTGCTTTCATGCCATTGTATAAGCGTGCCATAGGACCCCTAATTTTAAACTTGACTTTATACCAATGGATATGAGAAATTCTGCAAGCAGGCTTTCTTGCATGGCTGAAATAAATGCTACAACTGAGATGATAATGCTCATGTTTGAACCAGTTACAGGCTAGGCACAAAGGTGGAAGTAAAGCACATATTGGCTGCTTTTCTCTCACATGGTAAGATACAGCATATTCGTGGTAGTGCAGTTATGTGGAGGAGCCTGCTAGCTGAGCACAACACGAATTTGGCATAATTAGCATTCACTGCACGACATGTTTACTGCTAAGAAAAGACAAGGACAGAGCACGAAAACATGACCCGCCTATATCATTCATATTTTGGTTCTCTGACCTAAACTTGCATTAGCGGTATACATTTTATACCTGCCAGCAGATTTGCACATTCGTCTACTGCCTTAATCTTGTGTTTATGTGCACATTCATTTTTTCATGGCACTTTTTGCAGCTCCAAGATGAGCTGACTGGACAGAATGACTTCGTCAGGCAGTACTTGGCGGCACAACAACAAACATATGCCATGCAACTTAAAGAGCGTAGACTGGCCGAAATGCGTAAGCAGAATGTGCATTGTTTCATTGGTTACACTGCAGCTGCACGAGGAGTGAGCTTGCTCTTGCTTACTACGAAATGTAATTTTCATGGATGTCAGTGAATTCATATCAAGCCTTTAGAATTACATGTATGCGCGTATGATATGAGAATTCAATTACCTAAGTACTGTTTACTGTCCTCTTGTATTTTTCACATGTTTAGTTAACATTATTTAATTAAACTTTAGAGTATTTCTTTAAATTCAAGGTTTTCCAATAAAGAAGTTGTACTGCGTATTGAGAAATGTTCAAATTGCTCCTGTGGTTAACATTTTCTTTTGCACTGCATGGAAAGCACACGATAGTTGAAAAAGCACCATGTGGCTAGGCAATTAGTATGCAGTGACATTAGTGCCCTCAACATACCACTGACAAATGATCAACGCTGCATGCAGAGTGAATGCATCAATTGCTCTTGGTAACAGTGATGGATGACAGTCTATTGCACTGGCTTCCACTTTTGGCGAGACAGCTCGAGTACTGATGTAGTGAAACGAACGAAGCCTTGAGATACAACATCAGTAATGCATGGCAATCCTCAAAGCTTTCAGCATCTTTCCTGTTGACAGATTGTGTAAAGGGTGAGGTTTTTAGCAGCTGCCATTCATATTTGCTTGCAGCCTGTTCATTCGTTTTGTTTGCATGCAGTATACATGATTAGTTGGTAGCCTGTTTGAGGGCACTAATGTCGACACACAGGTACCTATTTGCAGCCTGGAAAATTTTTAATCGCAGCAGCTATCTTCCTAGGAAGAAACTATATTTGGATCTTTGGGCTTGTACAGCGCAATACAACACAGCAAATAGAAAAGGGACACACAAGCGCACTGTCTGTCCGTCCTCTATCTGCTGCACTGTATGCCCTCAAAGATGTTGCCTAACCACTTTGCTCAGATACAGACCCTTGATCAGTATACTTGCACATGTTATCTATATTCATGGGTTTTGCATCCTCTCCATTGAAGATTTCATGTTTAAAGCAATACTTCATAAGCTGTGTCATTAATTATTGTCAATCTAATGAAAAGATAAAAGGTCTACAAGGGCTGCATTTAGTAACACCAGATTATCTGCATTCTCAAACCACGGATAGCTTTGCAGGAGCAGTGATGAAAACAACATTTCGCGTTTTGGAGCATATTTTGGAGCAGAAGAAATGCTAGTTTGGACCAGCAACTGGTGTTTTCGTAGCAGATGGTGAAATATTCCAAGCGACTCCTGGAGTTGATAGCATCATTTAAGCATATCATAAATATTAATATTTATTGTTAAAAGTATTGCACAGACAATAATCACTGCAAATTGCAAGAAACAAATAATTACACTGATGGATGGTCATTGAACACTAAGTATCATGATACATATATTTAAAATACCAGTATTTGTGGCAGAAATGATATAAAAAGCGATAAGGCTGAACACAAGATTATAAAAGTAGCTACAATTACATGTAACTATCGCCAAAGCAGCAGTTTAAAATCGGTACAAGATCATAGCAATATGTTATTTTCATATTTCACCAAAATAGCCAGCATTGAAAATTTAAAAAAAAAAACAGCTAAATGAGCTATACACTTAAAATGCCAGTTCTTGTGGCATAAATGAGGTCAAAGCTGATAGATAAGTAAATGTAATCAGTCACACATCAAAGTCGTCACAGCAGAAGCTAGTAATCAGTATGATATTGAACTAGTCTCTCATACATTTCACCAAAATAGTCTGCTTTTCAGATACAAAAATACAGCTAAATCAGATATATATAGTGCCAGTACTTGTGGCATTGTCAGTATGCTAGTATGCAGCTAGTATACAAGCTGCATGCTAGCATACTATACAGCTTGTTTTTGGTTTCGTTTAGGCTCGCTGGATGGCCACACGGTTTAAAGTTCATTGTTTTCAGTTTCTGAACGGCATTTCGGAGCAGTTAATAACAAATATTACACTTTGGAGCATTTCTCTTTTGGAGCAGCACTTCCATCACTGCAGAAGTTAGCTAAACACCCTGTATAGTGTAGCAAGGTGTGAGAGCGGGCTAGTTGGTATTCCATAATACTAAATCTTTAGCGCAAAACGAGCACGGCGGACAAAGAAACGACGAAGACAGGCGCTGTCTTCGTCGTTTCTTTGTCCGCCGTGCTCGTTTTGCGCTAAAGATTTAGCTGTATAGTGTAACCAAAATGGTATCCTATTTGTCGTGTATAACAGACGTGATGTATTCTGCACTATGTAAACTGTGCTAACTTAATGCTTTGGAAACTGCAGCTACAATTGCATTTTATGGTGTAATTCTCAACTTTATTGTGTAACTTATTTTTCATATTACATGAGGGCTTACCACTGAGACCACTGTGCCCTGAAGCAGTGGAAGCTGGTTAAGCAGAGGCTTACAATCTTAGAGCCAACTCGTAGCTTAAGCCTATGATTTCTGAACAATGTCAGAGATAAAAATGTGGAAGTTCGCTTAAAATCAAGTTACCCTACAATAGCGGCTCAGCGGCCATAGACGAGTTGCAAAAAACTGCAAGGCAGCTTTTCTCCACAACGAAAATTCATGCACAATGTCGGTGCCTCCCCTCCATGCTAGAATTGTTACGTGCAGTGTAGCAAGGACGGGAGGCACAGCCATTTTGCATGAATGCACAATGAAGGGTGGAAATACGCCCCTTTAACCCGGTCATGGCCATACATGGGAAAACACTACACTGCACGTAACAGTGTAGTGAGGACAGGACGCGCTGTCATTGCGCATGAGTTTTTGTTGTGCAGGAAAGCTGCCTTGTAGTTGTTGCAACTAGTCTTTGGTGTTGCACTGCTGAGCTCAAGGTCATGAGTTCAGTCATGGCCACAATGGCTGCATTCCAGTAGGGATGGAATCTAAAAACATGCTGCACAGGGCTTTCAATGTGTCAACCCCAGGTGGTCAAAATTAAACCACAGTCCCTCACTACAGCACGCCTCGTAGTCAGATTGCTGTTTTAGCACACAATAACCCAAAATATTCTCTGGTTCAAGGCTCCTACCAATAAGTTGCAAGCATTTTTATTGCTTTTAATAGCACAGTGATGAACCATGGTAATGCCATGATACCAAAGCACTGTTTAAAAGTGGAACCTGCTAAGTAAGTATGGCCAGCTATACCACACTTTATGCTCACTTACATGGAAAAGAAATCTCTTCTTTGCTGATCTCGTGACCATCTCAAAAGGCATATTTCACATGTTATAGGACTTGGGATAGCACATTGTTTCTGGAGAAAATTGGCAATTGCGTAAGATTTCTCTAGATGACGATAACAGGAGCATTGGCATAGCTAGGGGAGCATTGTGGGTTTGAATGCCCCCCTCCCACCCCAAAGTTTAATTTTGTATGTATATAGAAACACATGCATGCACATACATATAGAGGAGTTGGAACGCATAAATCCACCTAAAATTTGGACACAAAATTTGCCTCCTTGAAAAAATGGTTGGTGTTCATTCTGAACTGTGCAGCATGTACCTCAAAGCTGAACCTCTCTGCAGTAATGGCTTTTGCCTAGTGACAGATGGTGCAACTACCTTTTGCATCAGCATTTTCGTTGATGCTTCACTGCTGCTATCAACATATATTAATTTATTTTGAAAATAAGTAAATGCTAATTAAATGTAATATATTTTAGCCATAGCGTGCTTGCTATGGCCATTTTGCCACTGGATTACATTGAAAACAAGGCAGTGTTGAAGGAACTTTTAGTGTACAACTCCCTGATAAGCAAAGCAACAAATCGCTGTCCTTAACCACAAGTCCAATTGTCTAAAGTACTGCAAACTTTAGAGCGAGACCATTTTCGTATAATTGAATATGAAGAGCAGTAATTTGAGTTGTGGCACTCAGCAGTGCTGAAACTAGCACAGCATAGGTTTCAGCTGCTTACTTGGCTTCTCTGCTTAACTTTACAGAGTTTTATGTGGATGTTTAAGAAGCGTGAAGAAAACAGGGACGAAATAGAGACTACACACAGGACAGGCGCTTTCTAACTGATTTTATTATCAGAAAACTCAGACTTTTTATCCGTATAGAGCTGCGCAAAGCACTTCTGGTACCACATCAGCGCACATAGCGAAACCACATGAAAAGACTATCACAAAAAAGCAAAAAGTAGGGATATCTCTTTGTCTGATAGGGCAATTGAAGGATGACTTGGCAATCATCTCTGTGCTGTGAAATGAAAAACGCCTCAACAGTTTCTCTAGATGTTTGGTTATGATGTGTAAAAAGAGTTACAGTGTATCTAGGCTGGAAGTGCACTCATATTTGTTACAGTGAAAGGACAGATGTGTGCTAGGGCGTCCTTTTAAGCTGGTAATGTGTTCTCTTAATCTTGTGTTTACACACCTGCCCGCACCTCAGGCACATTGATGGCACGTGCATGAGAGGTCTCTAGAGAAATTGATCAGCTGCAAAAATGACTAAGCGAAGTTGGCTAGCCAGGGCAGTGTCCTGCCTTCCACTGATGGTATGAGCTGACATGCTAGCCACACTAAGCAGAAGTAATCTATGATGGCTATCCAAGTATGCAAACTACTGGAATGTGTCATGTATGAGGCACCTATTGCAGCCAGGCTCCTCTTTCACACGTCAGCAAGCCTGCATGCTCTAAGCAGACTTGCAGTAAAATTTAAGCTACTTTAAGGGCACTGACTTAACACTGACAGCTTCCTGTTAGTTTTTTCTTACGTACTACCAAGGCGAGATGCCAGGTAGTTTCCAAGATGCTGTTCCTGCCCTGTGGCAACTCCTGTACAGCAGGAGTTACCTTTCATGCTGTGTGGCAACATGTTGCACTCATGTATAGTAGTTGGAACATTATAATGTTTCAAGTGCAGTGCTGAGCCCTACTGTCACTGTATGTTTTGTCAGATTGGTGAAAAACACAAATATATTGATGAATCATGTTTTCATGCAAAGATGGAAGGCTTACCTGCCAGCTTTTATTCCAATGGGCAATTAACACTGGAGTTTGGAACTAGTCTCATTCATGAACTATTTGTAGCAGGCAAATCATTTTCTCCCTACAAACAGATGCAGATCATGTGGCGAGGTTGCCACGGAGTGTCAGGGCTTAATAGACAATTCAGACAGTGCCGATCCCTCCGTCTCTTCCACCGCCAGCCTCCACTCGCATTGGAAGACCACATTACTTATAGTCGGATACAACTTAAGAAGACAGGAGAGGCCCTGCCCATACGACCGAAGCGCGGCAGCCAATCGCCTCTGCGACTAAAGAAATAGTCCCACTTGTGCACGCGGCGATGTTCTCCGAAGGCGGAGCCACCAGCCGTCCTGCTCATGACGTCACTCCCGAGTGCGCACCTATTGGTGCAGGCTGGTGTTCATCCGCTTTTGAGGAAGAAATGCCGCTACCTTCTAAAGTTGTATCCGACTATAGCTCGAACTTGACAGCACAACTCTGGGCTGTCCAGCGAGCCAAGGAAGTAGCTTCGAGACAAGGCCTTGGAACCGCGTCCGCGGCGGGTGCCCAGACCCACTAAAAAGACGCCAGACTCGAATCTTATCGATTCTGCAATAAAGTTTACGTTCTTCTTCTTCATCGTGTAGTACTGGAGAAACGTTAAGGCGGCGCCCATTCACTGCATTTTGCGACGGCTGGTCAGTGTCCTGGAAAGCCACCTCATACAGAGTTTGTGGTACTGGAGTCTCTCACCACGATGGTATAGAGAGCTGACTGCGAAGTTTGAGGAAATGAATATCTCAGCACAGAAACTGTGACCTGATGATTTGCTGGAATCCTCTGATCTACTTGCTGAACAAGATCACTGGTTCACACAATCTTCCTTTCCTGTTCACCTGCATCTTGAACGTCTGTGCGTTCTACTTCAAATTCCCTGCACCACTGCTGCACCTTCCTGTCACTCATGAAAGTTGTGCCATACGCATTACTCATTCATCAATGAATTTCAGCTGCACTGCACCCCTCAGTATGCAGAAACTGAATTGCAGCATCATACCTGCCAAGTCTCCCGGATTACCCGGGAGACTCCCGGATTTTGAACGTTTCTCCCGGTTGTACGGGTCATAGAGAAATCTCCCGGAAATCCAGTTTTGCTCCGCGCGTCCAGTGCTTTGTCTGGCCACATGAGCAAAGTTGTCTGGCCACGTAGTAGAAAGGATTCTTCTTCTTTTTAACGATGGTAGAAAGGTTCAACTCAGTTTCATTGCGCATGAAGTAGCTGTGCACTTTGCGCCGCAGTCCAGCACTTAAAAGGGTAGCCGATGTCTGTCGAGATAGCGCGTTCGCCAGCGCTCGCGACCGTCCCCGTCTCAACGGTGCCCCTTATGGGCCCTTGCCCGACGAAATAACTGGTAAGCAAGCGACGACAGGCCTCGCACGCGGAGCGATGTTATCGCATGTGCCCTTCGCGCGACGGTGACGGCCGGGTCGTTTCATCTCTGCTTGAACCGCGTTCGTCCCTAGCGCTAGCGCGCATTTACTCCCACATGAAACAGACGATGCGTAAGCGATGTTATCGGTTTGGACTCTGTACAGATCAGCGGCGACCGCAAAATCCCGCTGACACTAGGCAGTTTTAGAATTGCGTACGCTAAGTTAGCGTTATATCGTTTGCGGCCCGCTATTTCCGTCATTTACCGGGAGCCCGCAAGCGCTTAGCGTACGACGCACGCGCAGGCGCAGTTGCGCTAAAAGCCAGCGCAAAGCTTTGCGTACGCTGTTCTAAAACTGCCTAATGTACGTATAATTGCTATCGCAGTATAATTGCTATTGCCTCCCCCCGCGGTCGGCATACTTTATACCCCCTCCTCCCGCGGTCGAAATATTTTATACCCCCCCCCCCCCCCGCTGAGTAAATCTCCCGGATTCCGTTTCTCCAAACTTGGCAGGTATGCAGCATGCACTTCGCACTTGACGGAAGACTATTATTATCAGAGACATGTCTACATGCCCACTGCGCACTTAGAACTGAGAGCTGCGACCTCATGCGGTAGGCGGGCATACTAGAGAGGTTGCTCAACATATGTGTACATTGCATCATTGGATTTTCACTGTGGTTTTTATTCGGTAGCTAATCGAACCTTGAAGGCAAAAAAAAGGGGGGGGGGGATTCTTGTAATCGGGACCCGAGCCTGCAGCTAAATCTTCTTTATAAACAGTACTGATGCTTACCACATGTATGTGCTTCCCATAGCCTCGTTAAAATTTAATTCTTTTTTTGCACCAAAAAAAGCTACACAATAGAAGCTCTGCTTGAAATTTCAAATTCAGAATAGCATAATCCAATTTGCTCATCCCATCTTTACCTTGCCTCCTTATACCCCGGTCACACTAGCAAACTTGAGTGAGTGCACTTACACCCCCAGAATGTCACTTTGGCAGTGCACTGCTACACGAGAAAGGGAAGTGTACTCCGGAAATGATGACAATGGTGATGGGTACTCAAGTGGCACGACAGATATTTGTTTAATAATGTGTTACAGCTATAAGCAGCCCTTAAAATAAGCTTTACGTATAAACGCGGCGGCTGCGCCCATTGCACGGCGTGTGCTGGGCATGCCCCTGGCGGTCGTGCTGTAAACTGCCTGAGAGCGAGAACAGCAGTGCAGTTTTTTGCGGTATAGTATGTTTTAATGCATGAAAATATTCCTAATAACGGAAACGATAGTTTAAAAATTGCTGCGAACCTCGGCTCCGGATAATACCTTGTCTATTCTCGAGCCACTGCAACCGAGGCTAGGCACTTTGTCACAGCGAAGCGAGTTCGACGAACGCACTCGCCGGCAAGTGCACTTTGCAGCGAGTGTCACTCCCTGAAAGTGCACTTAAGTTGCCCCGTGTGACAGGGGTATTACCTTCCAAACTTTGCCAAGTTTCAATGCTACTAAACTGCACCAGAAATGAACTTAGTTGCAAGACATTGAATTTGTTAATGTAGAGTTCCAAATATTTGCGTACCTCTTGCATGTAAAGAGCTCAAAAAGTGTGAGCAAGCTAGTGCATCAGCTGGTAAATGCACTAGGAAACAAATGTGGACACTAGGTGCAGGATGAAGCTTTTATGACTAATTTGTTTCTAATAATAATTAATAGGGCTTTAAGTCGCAATACAATGATATGATTATAAGAGATGCTGTAGTGGAGGGCTCCGGAAATGTCGGCCACCTGGGTTTCTTTAACGTGCACCTAAATCTAAGCACATGGGCCTCTAGCATTTTCGCCTCCATCGAAAATGCGGCCGCTACGACCAGGATTCGATCCTGCAACCTACACTAATTTGTCTCTAATCCTACAACCAACTTTTATGAAACTGGTGAAGCACAACGAAAAAGGTGAACTGTCATAGTGCTTGCTGCTGCCTTCCCTTCCATTGCTTTATCTACTGCCCTATGAAGGGATTTTTTAATGCAAAAATACTTAGCCCCACCACAAAAATAAACTACTTGTTAGCTATTTTGCAAGCTGAAAGCCCAAAAAGGCTGTCCTGTTGGTCACTGGTAGACAGGTTTTGTGGAAAGGCATCCATGTTGCCAAGTGTGTTTTATTTCAAATGAAACACTACTGTTTTACGTGCAGAGGCCTTCAGCAGTGCACCAGATCAAGTGGGTGGTGAAGAGGCTGCTGCAGTGCCAGTGGTGCTGAGCCCAGCTGTGGATGAGAAGAGCAGCCACCAAGGGTCTTGGGAGCGTCCACGCAGAGGCCGCACATGCCCATCTTCTATAGATCCAGGAGGGAATGCTAGCCATTGTCCCTACCAAGGAAAGTTGCCTGTGGGAGCAAATACTGCAGTGGACACTTGCAGAAGGAGTAGACTTCGCCAGAAGAGGCTATCTCCTCCATGTCCTGCCAAGAAAGGGCGCACAAAGTCAGCAGGAGGAGGGGAGCAAGAGCAAAGTTGCCAGCCACAGCCTGAATTTTCAAGCACTCAAAATGAGTGCAGCATGCACGACATGGTGCAAAGGACTGTACAATCACCTCGAAAAGGAGCAGTAGCACCTGCTGTTTCTCCCCCACCAATTGATGAGCGTAAAGACCACCGATACCCTTCCAGGAGGAAACGAGAGAAGTCTGTCAGCGAAGAAATGGTCACTGCTTCACAACCCGGATGCACAGAAGCCATCACCAATGATGAAAAAGAGGCATGTGATGTAGAAGCATGTCAAGCAACACCAGCTAGCCACCAGGACAAAACAGCTGAGAAAAGTGAATGTGTGAGAGAGAAACATGCACGGTTAGAAGATCCATCCCCAGCACTTGTGACTGCACACAGAAGCACACGAAAGAAAAACAAAAGGAAATCATTAACGACCATGGGCACAAATGCTGAATCTAGCCCATTAGAGTTGAGCCAGCAAACGTTACCACAGCATTTACCAGAGGCTGATCAGTCGAACATCGAAAGAACAAGCTACCCCATCCAATGCTCTGTAGTAGATGGAAGCAAAAAAAGGGGAAAGCCATTGCGGATGCTCATAACAAGGACTGGCACAACAAAGAGTGTCATCTCTTGCAACCGTGTAAATATGCGATGTGAACCATTACCTGAAAATGCTGCTGCATGCCATTTGAACACTTCATCTACTCAAGTGCCTTGTAATGTGCTACCAAGTGAACCAGCACTTAACTCATCTGCCTTAAAGGATTCCCAACCAGACACACAAGATACCCAAAGCCCAAGCCGTTTGTTAGAAGTCCAAGTTGGAGATGACCTTCATGAGACGTTGAACAAATTACACATAACAGAGGCGGAAAGTAGGAAAAAAACAACGGAGACAGATAGTGCGAAGGAAAGTCTAAGCTCAGTACAATGTGACACAATACCAGTGTGTGCAACACCTGAAAGGAGTGCACCAAGTTTGGTGGAACAAGAGCGGAAAGAAGACTTAAATAAGGACTCTGTTACGAGGAATTGTGATGCAAACACTGTGGAAAATACACCATCAGAAAACAAGAATTTTCAGCCAGCAGCAGCTGCAATTGTTAAAGATGTGGAACAGAAAGCACTAGAACAAGATCTGAATGCTTCTTCAACATCTCCTGCTGAACACAATACCCCTAGCACAAGTAGCATGGCAGCAGGTGCATCTAGCAGCCCCACAAGACCATCTGTGCGTAGACCGCTGACGCTAGAAGAAATGACAAGTGCTGTTGAATCCATTCTTCAAACAACAGAGCAAACACTGGCCCTGAATGAACAGTGTCAAGACATGCCTGACACTCATGCCAACCTCATTGATGAAAAAGAACTTGACAATGCTACTGACAGCCTTTTAAAAGAGATGAGTGTTCATAACGAAGAGAACTTGCAGCTCACCACCTCTTGCCTGTCAGCACAGCAGGACAAAATAGATGAATTCTCAACATCAACAACTTTACATAAGAATTACATTCCCAGTGATGACAAGAGAGGCTGTGGAACAGAGGAAGTCAGTGTAAAATGTGCTACTGAGTCACCTTATAATATTGTATTGTCGCAGAGCGAACCAGCCATGTTTGAAACACAGAGCAGCATTTCACAAAATGAAGAGCTTATCTGCACTACTATATTGCCTACAGATGCTACAGGAATACTATCAGGAGCATCCCTTACTGAAGGAAAGGTACTGGATGAAGGAGCACAACCAAGCACACCTAACAGTTCTAGTTCACCCCAATGCTTTGATGCTGTAGGGTTAGATACAATTGTTACAGAAACCAAACCCTGTACAACTGTAGAGAATGACAAGCACCAGCAAAAAATATCTCAACAGAGCACTTCAACTGCAATCAGCACTTCACCTCCAACAGAATGCTTAGAAGACATGGATACTCAAAGACCAGATGAGCATACAAGATCGACAATCACAGAAGCTTCAAAAAATGACAGTACACGGGAGCCACTGAACAGTGAACCTTCACAACTTCTCAATTCTAAAATTCCTGTGCAAGTGCTTGAGAATGACCAAAGCATAAAGACAGACCATGTAGTGCAAGAAATGGGCGATAAAAGTTCACTCCAGGAGACTTCCTTTTATCAAGAAACTTTTCAACCTTTACATAAAACACAAGCTAAAGATGATGGCCAGAAAGCTCTGGCAAGCCACAAATCTTCAGGTTGCCTTCATTCTGCTTGTGAAGACAAAGATGTACCAGGCAGTCTTGAGTGTGTGCCACCTCTTGAAACAACATTGAAACAAAGTGCAGGTGTAGAACTGTGCAGCAACTTAACATCACTGGATATATTAGATGACACACAGAAGCTGCATGCAGACGTTTCAGAAAAAGGTGCGTCACCAGAAAAGCAACTTAACACTCCAGACTTCAGTCTGTCTGAAACAACCTTGGAAACAATTTCTTGTTCTGGTGATAAGGCATCAAAATCAGCAGACACAGTAGAAACATCTCTGCCAGAAGTAGAACCATGCAAAGAACAGCGGATCATAAATACACTGGAAGTGCTCCCATGCTCCCGTGGTAGTGATAACACATCCATGATAAAAAGCCGAAGTGGTACACTTTATACCACAGAACATGAGGAAAGCAAGAAAATGGATACTTCTGGTTTTCTTCCAAAGTTGCTTTCATCAAACTCAGAAGAAAGTGCTGATAATAGCAAGCAACTTGACCTGTCCAGTACGTCTCTGGGTGCTGATACACCAGTAATGCTTTCATCAAACAGGGATGCAGGAATGCAGCAGGAATCAGATAACAGATGCTCCAGCTATTTCCTTGAAGAGCAATCAATAAGGGGATCAGGCTCAAATGAGGGTCTTCAAAATGAAGGAACAAAAACTAAAGCAACAGCAGGTGCTCTTTCAACAGTTCCCAATGAAGAAAAGGAACCAGCAGAAGAAACCACAACTGACAGCCTGAAAACACAGGAATGTACAGAAAACACAATGCATGAAATTAATGAGAAAGCAGCAGTGGTCACAGGAGATGCAGGATGTACAATCTCCAACAATGGGAACACTGATGAGCCCCCTGAGCGAAAAAAAGACGTGCTTCACTTTCCACAAGATGAAGTACCACAAGAGATGTCTGTTCAATGCTATACTTCACCAGTGGATGAACCTGGAGACAAAGACACTATGTCAACATATACAACTAACCAAGATTCTAATCTTACCAGCTGCATATTGCCTATGCCTCAAGACAGGTACAACTCAGAAGCACTTCCAGATTTTTCACTTGAAGAAGCAACCAGTGTGAATTTAGACAACTCTAATGATGCTATGAATCCAAGGGTTTCAGACAGTTCAGTCACAAGTTCAGTGCCATTGTCAGTGGCTTCTGAGAGTTCATCAGGCAGCTTGGCTAAAGCACACAAGCAAAATGAAGAGGCTCAAGCTGTAAGCACAGTACCCTGCAGCTTAGGTGCCGGCTTCACAGTGACCCAGCAGCAGCACCAACAGCACCAAGATGCCTCAAGTTTAAGGAGCTGTGACTCGACAACAGAGTCTTGTAATGCTTTACAGCATTCACCAGCACTGTCAGTCAAAGAGTGTGCAGCAAGATGCCCTGATGCTAACTCAGCTATCAGTTTGTCAGCAAAAGGGCAATGTTATGATGGATCTGTTCTAGCACCTGAGAGTACAATCGTAGAGTGTGGTATGCTTCATCACTCTAGTTCTCCCAACACTCCGAATGTAATGGGACCAGTGCAACCAAATTCATCAACAGGCATTCAAGACACAAAGGAAATGCCTGCTTTCATTATACCATGTTCCAATACCCATAAACCTAGTGCAATTTGTCAGTTCTCCAGGCCGCATGAAAATGATGACATTCCAAGCAAGCCCATGCAAGGTGATCAACAAATGCAAGCAACTCACGACGGAAGAGCTGCACGAAAAGAAGTAAAAAATGACACTTCTGTTTCCGGAGAAATTATGGACAGCAGTGATGCCATGAAATCAAGATCACCTGTAGGTTGTGCATGTGATGATTTAAACCCTGCAGAAAGGAAACTTGAAAACAAAGATAATTTTGATAATTCCGGAGTGTCGCCTGCGTGCTCTGAGGAAGCAAACTTGGCCATCACTGGAGAACTGTTTGTCACTACTGCAGAAACTAAAGCAGACATTAAAAATGCTGCAGCAGAGCACAAACAGAGTGCCACGACAACACATGAGGTTTCCAGTGAACTGGAAAATACTGATAAAATAGAAGTGACCGACTGCACATGCACGAAATCACCAGCTAAGATTTTGTTGCAAGAACATGAAAGTCTGGATGAAAGAAAGAATGAAGCACTGGCAACTAACACCCAAATGATCATACTTCACAGCAATAGGGCGAATGCAACACGTGAAGAACTGTTATTGGACAAAAATGATACTTTTCAAAAGGAAAAATGCAGCACACACAATAATCAATATAAACAAGAAGTGGGAGCCAACCTTCACCTGTGTGGCACATCACCTAAACATCCACCTTCCGCTATGTCTGTGATAATAAATGCACATGTGGTACATGAAGCAAGTGCAGCTTCTCGAGACTTTTCAGAGGAATCCACAAACATCTCATTTCCTGAGCACTCGGAAGAACTTGGCACTGACGCCATACATGAACGAGAACCTGTAGAAGAATTTGAAAGTTTCAAGTTTGGTGGGCTCCATGATGTGGGCATTGAAGAACATAGTAACAACACACTGAATGTCACTGGGTCCACCAACATATCAGTAAAGGCCAGAAATACAATTCACAAAGGTGCTGAAACAAGCTGCGATCCTCACAGCAGCACATTAAGAAATGAAAATTCTCCAGAACATTCAAATTTATCATCTGTTGTCCCAGAGGATGGCATAAGGTCTCAAAATGTTGAAACAACAGTGACTTCAGCAATTATGGAGCAGGCGAATGTGAAGGGCAACGATGACAGCAGTGCTTTTTATTCTCCAAGTGAGGCATGTTTCACTGGGCTGAATGCAACTCCTGAACCAAGCAATATAGAACCCACCTTAACGGGACACAAAGAAATGTACGCCAAAAGGACGGGTAGCGAATTTGCACATAGCCCCACTGACCTCAGTCGAAGCACAACACAAGTGGAATATTCAACTGCAGCACATGCAGTTTCGCATATCTCTGGCGCTGAACGCACTGTTAACTTAGCAGACATGGATACTTCCGATAGCGATCAAGCGGTGGAAAAGCATACGCTTAGTTTTTCCACAAATGCCGAGCATCTCAGTAGGCCTGTAGAAATTGTGAATAGCTCGTCGAACTTTGCCGTTAAGGATGAGTTAGTGTTGGGATTCACTGCTGGAAATCTGCAGCACTGCGCACCTTTACTTGTTGAAGATATTCCAAAGGACTTGGAAGGCCAAGACAAAGAACATACTTTTAGTAGTCCGTCCAACTGTGCTAAAGGAAACGATAACAGCGCAATTTATGACAGCAAAGGAACAAAAGAAGATTCAATGCAAATGGAAGCAACTATGTGCACCGAGCAACACGGCGCAGATCTCATAAGGTCGCCAGGAGCAGATGGCATGGACATTGATGTTGCAACAGGTTCGATGGAATTTCCAAGCTGTTCCAAGTCCCATGCGGACACTGCGGCGTCGAACAGTTGCGGTGCACACAGTTTCAATATCGCGGCTTCTCCGAAACGCAACGTCGAGTGGCAGTGTTCGGTCAGCTGCACCAACTCTCAGCTACATGAAGCGTGTGATCCCCTCCCACAGAACTGCGGCAAGTCCGACGCTAGCGCCGGTCTTCAAGACAAAACAGTAAGTACTAGTCATGCCACTCTACCTGCGATGCGATCATTACTACCTGTCATTCAGGACTGTTACTACGGAGGCAAGCTGCCGTTATTGTTCTGAGCAAGACTACTTACAAGAGCATATTGCAGTTGCACAATTATACTTAAGTGGATACTTACGAATTCTGCAGTGGTCGTTTAGCAGGCCGGTGCGACAAACACGTGCCCCAGAGCAAATTCCATAAGCTGGCACAGTACTTCCTATAAACATCCGAAAGAGTCTCTGCTTTCGTGTCATTAGCACACACTTTCGCCTCCATGAAAATGTTTCATTTACCTAAGTAGCCTCATCGTTCTCGTCGAGAAATCTCGGAAGACTTGGAATCTCCCTCTCACAGGAGTTCGTGTTCCGAATTCTTGTGAAGGTCTGCTTGTGAGCATATAAAAACTATTAGAGATGTGTTGGCGCTGCTGTACGGTTGCGGAAGTCTACGAAGGAAACGGTACGTAGGTAGCGCCACTCGGTGCCTCGACGTATTTTCTGTTTTGTATTGTGTTGAGTGGCGCTTCTACGCTTCTACGTTAGGCATAAGGTTTAGTGGCCGGTTGTGTGTATCCCGCGTGCCTTGTTTTAACCACCAAGTCTGGAGAATTATAAGCTGAGTTTGGACTTTTTAAGTAAGTAGTAATGCCAGATGTTGTGGCACTAATACTTTCTGATGCTGTGTTTTAATTTCAGTTGTGCTTGCTGTGCGCTGGTCCATGGTCTAGTCGCGTGCGCGAATTCGCCGGGGCACTGCGAGCGTCTTTCGTTCTCTCGATGCGGAGCGAGTTGATTTTAAGTGTTGTTCAAGCTTTGACGGATGAATGTGAGAACTGAATGCATTCAAGCTTCTGTGATCTGTAGTCGCCGCGGTTTAGATCGGTTATTTGAGCAAACGACTCTTTGGGCAGAAATGGAACGAACGGCGCCCTTACTAAGCCTACTGCTTGTTCGCTTTAGTGAAGAGATTGTGTCTTTTGTTGTGGGCTTGTCGGGAAAAGTAACAAGAAGACAACCGAATGAAAAATTCTTTTATTTTGTTTAACTTACGTTTGCTACTTTGATCTTGACGTGTTTGCATGCTCGATCGAACTGTCCTACTAGATGCGTCCGCCATCTCCGTGCAAGACTAGCCTCATCGCGAACAAACCGACATCAAACCATCATGATGACTAAACGTGTAGTACATGAATTTTTAGGCTGAGCAGGCGCGCCTTACTCTTATCTTATGGTACTGTTCAGAGCATGCTGTGAACAGATGTGATTTATAGTTATCGTAATTGCATGTTTCGGACTTCAGCTTTGGTTTCATATTAGCTCTTGCAGACGCACACGTTGCTTATGGGTTTCATACAGCAGTGGTGACTTTTAAGTGCTACTCAAACCATGTATTGTTGTACTCCGAGATTTGCTGCGTAGTAGTTCAAAGTGTGATTGTGATTGAACGTTTAATGTGTGTGACATGAAATATGCTAGTGGCAACAAGTTTGACCTGACCCGTCTTGTTGCTACTAGCAGTCGTTTCCATATCATGTATTTTAATGTTTGCTGATCAGTTCTGCGGAAGCCCGCTAGGTGGAGGAAGGTTGACGAAATTACCGGTAAAAACTCGTCCAACCGAGTCCAAATGGGTTTTTCTTTTAACTCTGAAGCTAAGTATCTAAAGAACTTTGATGTGGCCTTCCTTTATAGCTCCATGTACTACAAAACGGAGCGATAATTTTTTCTTTTCACGTCTTGATGGGAACAGCTAGAGTAGTTCAAAAGTAGTTCTTCCAGTTGAATTTTATGCTATGATGTGAATGTTTAAATATATGAGTGTGTTTTACAGAAGCAGCGCAAAGATCTATACATTGCCCAATGTTTTTGGCAGCCACATCTATTTCCATAGCTGACTCTCGCCTTGTGGCTATTGAAAAAACTGCTTTGATTGTAACCCGCCATGGTAGCTTAGCAGGCGATGTGTTGCGCTGCTGAAGTTGTGCGGGTTCACTTCCCAGCCATTTTGGCCGCATTTCAGTGGGGGCAAATGCAGAAATACCCTTTAGATTCAATTGGACATTAAAGAATCCCAGGTGGCCAAAATTAAACTGGAGTCTCCAACCCTCCCTCTCCCTCTCATTAGGGCATGCCTCATAATCGTATGATATGATTATGGCAGTTAAAATACCAGAGTTTATTGTTATTTCCTCAAATACCTCACAGGTTCCAGACATTGGAACCCATGAGGTATTTGTATAAATTTTAAAAAATTTGCTTGGCTTGTAAAAGGCCAGCATGAATTTCGAGCGTTTACCCCCTGTGTTCATCCATCCACTCAGTGTTGCACCTTGACTCAGAAATGTCGATGGCAGAAATGGTCACTGCATATGAGCGATAATCAGCAGCAATGATTGATAATCGCACCATTTTTACGTGGGCAGTGGTGCTGTGATCAACTTAGTAGAGTTACCGACGAACTTTAAATCAAGGCTTATTTGAGAATACTGGGGTGAGTCTACTTCAGCTTTTGGTCCAGCATGAAGACGTTTAACATTGCTTAATTTTTGCTAAGGTTCTGATGCAGTTTGTCTTGTTGCCGATGACAGTGTCATGCTTTTCACACTGCTGCTGCCTTTGTACTTCACTGCAGTTACTTGAAAAACCAGGCAGTTAAGTTTGAAGAAAAGTACAAAAGTGCTTAGGGTTTGAAAATTCGTCATTTTCGACCATTTTATGTCCACTGCAGGACGAAGGCCTCTCCCAAAGACCTCCAGTTTACCCCATCTTATGTGAGCTGATTCTATTTTATGCCTGCGAACGTTTTAATTTCATCACTCCATCTAACCCTGTGCTGTCCTCAGCTATGTTTCCCATCTTTTGGTATCCATTCCATCACTCTCTGTCGGTAATCTGTGCTTATTATGCAATCTGCCCAGGTCCATTTTTTCTTCATGTCAGCTAGAATGTCGGGTGCCCTTGTTTGTTCTCTGATTCACTCCACTTTCTTCCAGTCACTTGATGTTGTGCCTATCATTGTTTGCTCCATCACAGGTTCTGTGGTTAACTTCCTCTTGAGTTTCTTTATCCCCCAAGTTTCCCATATGTTAGTACTGGCATTATACAATGGTTGTACACTTTCTGCTTTTAAGGACAGCTATAAATTGCCTGTCATGTTTTGAGAATGTCTGCTGTAAGTGCTCCAGCCTATAGGCTCCCCAAGCATAGCTTAGTGGCGCTGCTGCTCTTGACAGGCAGCGCCATCTCTGGCATAAAAATACAAACTGGGTGCAAGCAATGCGCGTTTTCCCGTCTCTCTAATGCGCTGCCGCTTGCAGTGCGGCTTCAAAAGGTTCTTCAATTTTGACTGGCACTTCCGAAAAGCAAACTTGATAGAAGGAGAAAGGCTCGTGAATCACTTTTACAGTGAAAAGCAGACGATCGACGACAGTGACGCCAGACTCAAAGCGAAATGCATTTCCCAAGTCGCGATTACACCGTTAGGACGTATACGTCGAGGTAAGTCTCATTCCGTCATGTTAAAGATGCGTAATGGTCCACATGCACTCCAAAATGAAACCGTGCACGCTATCGATGTTCTGCAGTGTGTCATCATCATCATCATCATCAGCCTGTCTACGCCCACTGCAGGGCAAAGGCCTCTCCCATGTTCCGCCAATCAACCCGGTCCTGTGCTTTCTGCTGCCACGTAATACCTGCAAACTTCTTAATCTCATCTACCCACCTAATTTTCTGTCTCCCCCTCACGCGTTTGCCATCTCTTGGAATCCAGTCAGTTACCCTTAATGACCACCGGTTATCCTGCCGACGTGCTACGTGCCCGGCCCATATCCTGCAGTGTGTACTACGAATCATATGATTGTTTTGATATGGCATGCCTGCAGTAGCAGCCGTGTACTTTCGTGAACAAACGTTTGTGGCGTGCGACAAAGAAATTATACGGCCATGGCACTGGTTCCTCCTCCGTGCCGCTGGAGAATCACCCGCCGATTAATATGCGAGGCAGCTAGCTGAGCTATAACCACTGTGAAGCAAGATGAACTGCTTGCCTCGTTTTTTCGGCTCTCGCGTCATGCTTGCACTCTCTTTTTACAAGGATATCGACTTGACAGGCGTATAAAACCTGCTACGCGAATGCGGCCAGAGAATCGCACAAAGTCAGAAGGTGGTTACTTCAAGGTTGCAATTGCAAAGCATGTATTAAAGGGGTCATGAAGCACCAATTGGGCTTGTTGAAAAAACACAATCTGCGGAAAGCTGACACTGCTATGAACTGCTCTGCAAAATATTACAGTCGTGCGCGCCGCGTAAAGGCCACAAGCGGAGCGCGAAGTTGCCGTTTCCTCAGGCACCCTCTTTTCAAACAGAGGCCGGTTCTCACTCTCGTCGGTGGGCGGGGCGTCTGCACGTTGACGTCGCGGAGACATAGCATGCTTATTGGCCGATAGCCGGATGAGATGCGCTTCTTGCCACGGGGTGCCGCCACTTGCCCGTGCCGCACTCCTCAGTCTGCTAACTTTACACGGTAGCCGCACTCGCACATGCGAATCGCAGCGGTAGAGCAATTGCGTTTCATGACGCGCGCTGACGTAACTTCTTACCCCCGTGCCGTCCCTCCCTGTCTAGCTTCCAGTGCGCTCGTCGGCACAGGAAAAGAGAGAAAGCGCTGAGAGCGTGCGCTAAACCCCCGTAACTCCGCTGATTCTTGACGGATTCGAGAAATTTTTGCGGCAATCGATTCGGGAGGCAGTAAACTCCGATACTAAGGTCATAAAATTACTTCGAAAAGTGGTTCATGACCCCTTTAGGTGCCAGTTATAATTAGCGGCTTAAATATCACCTTAATGAAGTGACTAAAACAAAGCAAACCTGCAGAACGATGTCAAAGCTTGCTGAAAATGCACAGACGTCCGTTCTGGCGTGATAAAGCAGCCTTACCGACGCGTGAATTGCAGGTGCCTAACTTCTGACAGTGTGCAGAGTTCAATGGAATTCGACCAACTGCGCAACGCTTGGTATAACGCGAGTGTGAATGTTCAACAATGACTGGTAGGTTTCACGAACACGGGGAATCAAAACACTAAGTTGTTTCACCTACAACCGTAACTGGACTTTCACAATGCGAGAAGACAGCGAGTAATCATTACTGTAGTCGCAGCGTGCATGCGCCGAGTTACGTACTGATTCATGTAGTCGAAACGAACGAAAGCGATGAACTCGGACAACCAAAATAGAAGGCGAGACAGCACTGTCAGCTATCCACGCTTGCCGCCTTTACTTCTCGTGCGACATGCCCGAGAACCGATAACAGTTTCACACGTCAATCGCGTGCCTTGGTGTTGTCTGCACTGTTGTGGCAGGCCACAACACAGCAATACTTAGGTCCTCGCTTGCGCCTCCCCGGGGTCGCTTCTGCCAACGTGGAAATGCAGCTTCGCACAGCAAGCCTCTCGGTTCAGCGTGCCAAGCTGTTGGCACGGCTCCCCAGTGCCCTGCACCGACTGAGAAAACGCGCGCGCGCGTTCCCGCTGCCGACAAACAGGCTGTCGGCTGTGCTTGCACCCAGTTGCGCCAGAGCTTCTCTCCAGAGCCGCAGCACGGCGCTGTCATCACGCCGTAAACTTGAGCTTGGGTTCCCTACACTTATTCTGTGAATTTCCATTCCATGAGTAAGCTCCCCTGTCGGTAATTGGCCTAGGTATACATACTCTTGTAGACTCTAGGGGTTGTTTGCCAGTCATGAACTCTGTCTCTTTTGCTAGGCTTCTGAGCATTAGCTTTTGTCTTTCGCATATTCATAGTTGGGCCTACTGTAGGACTTTGACTGTTTAGGCCTTGGTCATTTGTTTTACATATGCTAAGGGTACATTTAAACTTTGCAGTCATTTCTGATGTATGGATACTTTTAACAAGAGAAATAAAGGTTATATTGCACCATTAATATCGAAATGGCATGACTAATTCAAGTGATGATGCAGGTTTACAAACAGTTCAATATAGGCGCTGTTTTGCTGGAGCATGCTCTTAGCGTCACCAGGCAGTACTTGTACACAGCGGTCCACTGTTAAAGGGAACAGCGGGCGTGCGTGGCGGCCGCTCGGCGCTGCTGATGGCCAGCGGCTGCATTGAGTTTCGCTCAGGCGCAGTGCGCGCTCTGAGCCGTGCTCTTTCGTTGAGCACTACTGTCAGCTGCCCCGCTTCGAATCGTCGCAAAGTGAATCGTTCACATGACGAAAGAGCACCATACTCTCTGCGCCGGCGCGAAACCCATTACAACTATCGGCCGACGGTGGCACTGAGCGGCTGCCACGCGCTCCGCTGTTCCCTTTAACAGTGGACTGCTGTGTACATTGACCTTTATAGTCCAGCATTTTCTGCACCTTTTCACAAACTTGCATAGGAACAGGCCCGCAGGATTGTAAAGTGTGAATGTATTTACTTAAATGTAAACATTTCGACAGAAGTCTGTCTGGCTGGGTGGAAGAATTAAGAAGTTGAAATACCTCCAGCCACAAATTCTTGGAGGAAACCCAACGTTTCGAGACCGGCTTGGTCTCTTCTTCAGGGGTGACTGTGCTGATCAGGGGGGCTTCGTCGCAGCTTGTTTTTGGCTCCGCCTTTCTCTTTCCCTCACGTTCCGGAGGCCGTGCACGTAGATCGGAGGTATTGTTCCGAGGGACCGGTTCACATTCGCAGGTGTGTTCTGGATGTGCCACGACTCGAGTAAGAGCCTCCTTCCCAGATTCCTTTCCGTTTCTATGATGGAAGCGCCCTCGAAGTCAATTTTGTGGTCGTGCTTCTCGCAATGCTCTGCAAGGGCACTGCGTTGTATTTCCATCCAGACCAAGCTGGTCTCGAAACATCGGGTTTCCTCCAAGAATTCGTGGCTGAATGTATTTACTTTGTTAATCTAGAACTCTGCTTTGCCATTTTTCAAATAGCAGGCTCGCACACGCATGTGCACCTCAACAGATGTAGGAAATCAAGTGGCGGTTACTTCAGTGTCTCTCACCCAGCATATCACTCACCATTCCTTGCTACCTTTCTGGCAACCTTATCTGGCGTACTTAAAAGTTTTGGGGGGTTAAACCCCAGATATTATTATTATTATTATTATTATTATTATTATTATTATTATTATTATTATTATTATTATTATTATTATTATTACCTAAAAAGTAGGTCCACGAACATCTATAGGAGAATCCCAGAAATGACTCTAGATGTTGGTGGGAGCCACTCCAGAGCATAACAAATATGGCAGAGTCCTCTCATGGCAACCTGAGGTAGAGGCAGCGTTGGGGGTAACGCGTTACTTTTTTGGTAACTCAGTAACGTACTCTTTACCATTTCGGAACTGTAACGTATAACATACTTATGCTAACATTTTTTGGTAGCGCAAGGTGTCACGTTACTTGTTACTTTTTTTCCAGCTATCCCGGGAGTTTTACAAAAACATTCTCGCCAATTTCACAGCGCTCGGCAATACTATCTTCTGTCGCAGCAGCCTGCCGGCCCGCCAGGCTTAAAAGTACCATTTAATGCAGTCGGAAAATGCTCCCAATCGGTAGTCGACGCTCTTGCGAACATGTGAGCCATTCATTATAGTGCAGCACATGGCAGGGAATTTACAGTTAAGTTTCAAAGTCTGCTTGAAATCACTTGCTCTTCTTTGGATAAATGATGCCATAAACCCAAAAGCACAGGTACACTGCTTTTGGCTGACCTGAGCATCGTGAGCTGCAGAGTTACCGTGGCACTCTCTACAGTGCTAGAATTACATTATGGAATTGCAGCAGCATGCTCATGACCACATTTAAAGTGAGCCATGCATTCAAAGAAAGTAATGTGCTCAAGGTCGTGACGCTTGCTGACGTACAGACAGCTCACATTAGCCATAAGAATATTTGCAGAATTAGAGTATTTGTGGTGTCAAAGCCATGAATTGGATTTCATACCTAGTATTCTTTGACTCCTAGGTATGACATCCTACGATTGAAGTTGAGTACATTTTGACATGGGTACAGACACATTTTTGATGTCCACGTGTGTCTGCTGACTTATGTCGGAGTGTGGGGTTGGTGATGTTGATGTGGAGCTCAGTAAATATTCTGTCTGCATGCTAGTAATGACCTTTAGCCTGTCTCCTAGAAAATGTATTTTTAACATATTTTAAAGAGTTATCACTTCATTTGTTTTTTGAAATACTATAGACAGTAGCAGTATTAAAAAGAATACTTCATGAGTATTTCTGTGTGGCTAGGCAGATTTAGTGTGAACATCATCCCAGTGATTGACCAAGGCAGGCATCAAACGACTGGTTCCACCAGATGTCAACTAGCAGCCAACCAGCACCTGCAGCTCATTATGTGAAAAAGCCCTTTTTTCAAAACAAGGCAAACTCAGCATCACGCTTAAGTCCACAACAATATATCAAAAAACGTTGCTGAAATATTTGAAGGTTCATGCATATATATATATATATATATATATATATATATATATATATATATATATATTACATTTTTGCTGTTTCATCTCATTTCTTGATCCTTGGTACCGGTGAATGCTCTACATTCGTATGTTTATTTCGGCAAACATATTCTGCATGTTGCTTTTCAGCGGGAGACAGGGAGAAATGTTCTAGGCCGTGTTGACACTAGTGATAGCAGTGAGGACACCAGCTGTTCTGAAAGTGAAGAACACGAAATGGCACGCCTACGAGGCCGAGGGGTGCGCAAGCAGGTGCCTGCTCGAGCCACTAAGGAGTCATCAGAAGCATCCTCTGATGGAGAGGGCAGCGAGGCTGGAAACCGGCGACTGCGGAATGGCCGCCGTGCAACGCCGGAGGAACCTCAGGCGATGCGGCGATCATCGCGCAACCGCAAGGCGGCTACAGAGGAAAGCCCCAAGGAAGACTCTGATGCAGCCACTGAACCTGAGAGCACACCGGGGAGCCCACAACTGGAGGAAGGCCAAGTGCTGAGTCCCGTGAATGAAGAGGAGGAGCAGAAGCCTGTGGGTAAGAAGGCATCTGAGGGTAGTTCAAGCTCATCATCATCAGAGTCGTCGGATACATCGGATGGGGAGGAGGAACCAGTGGGTCGGAGGGGCCTCAAGGGGGTGCTGGCGTCGCCCCCAGGGCGACACCAGGCACCCTCTGAAGGGCCCCGTTCACCCCCGAACAGCGAGCCAGCTCAGGAGGAGGACGTGAAAAGCCAGGAGGAGCCAGCTGAAGTGAAGACTGTTGAGCCTGACCAGCGTCCACTGCAGTAAGTCTCAACGCCATGTTTTCTTAGTTGTAGTCAAGGCGGTGATGCGGGCTAGTTGGTTCAACTTGTTCCTTACTGGTGTCTGCGTCTTGGTTTTTGTGCTACGAATATGATTACAATTGTTCCTTAGTTGTATTTTACCCTTGTTTGAAATAATCATATTGGCAAAAATGAACGCTTACATTTGACAATAATGTCTACGCATGACTGTTCTCTACAGAGTCTTTATGAAGTAGCAGTGATGGACAGTGATGTTTTAATATTTGATGATCTAACAACTTATCCATTTAACTGTTCCAAGTCTTCATTTTCATATTTATAAACGTGACTTAACTTGAAGTGGTGACTTGTCCAAGTCTGGATAAGGTAAAGCCTTACATGAACATGCCCAACACAGTGGTGGCATTTGTTTTGGTGCATTTATATCAAGCGTTAGAGGTCATCGAGTGTTCATGTCGTGGCTTCAAGTTATGGCTAAGAAGAAATGCTTTTGCCACTTCCTACTTTCATTTTATGTACAATATTCGACACATTGAGGTATTCGGTTAGAACTATTGCCATTGGTAACTAGAAACTTTTAAAGATTTACTTGGTATCCAATGTATTGAGCATGCAAAGACACTTTGATGTGTCATTCCTTTAATGACACTACAGTAAAATATTAAGTTGAGCTAGAGTGAAAGATTAGGCTTTTGCCATGAAAAATTCGTCATTGTTAGCAAGAACAAAGTACCTACAGTCGAACCTCGTTAATACGTACCCACTTTAAGCGTACTAACGGTTAAAACGTAGTTGCGACGAATCCCCGACCGAGTCTCATAGAGCCTAATGCATTCGCTGACCGCTTAAGCCGTAGTGCTTCACCCTACGCCTACCGGTTAGTGTGTACCCTGCATACCGCGATAACGTTTTGTGCCTTAAAATTTTACCACGCCGCTGAACTTCCCGACGCCACAATGTGCTGCCAAAGGTTTTCAGTCTTTTCGAGAAGTGTGTAGACAGGTCGATCACTGATTCCGACTTCCGCGCGATTGCGGCGACGCCTTTGCGCGTAAGCATCGGGAAAGAACGAAGGTGAGGCGGCGGCCACCGACGAACGCGCCAGCATGACTTACCGCCAACAACCTTATCACAATAAGTATCTTCAGATATCTGCTCGGGCACGCGTGCGGCGCAGCACTACTTTAAGCCTGCTGCACGCTTTTAATAGGCAACAACCTGAACGTGCTGGGCCGCCGATTGCTGCCGCCTCGTTGTGCGGGGCTGTGTTCAAGCGCGCGCCGCTTTGTAGAAACGAAAGCAGCTCGCTGTTGCGGAGTTGAGCGTTGCTGGTCGTGGGCGACAAGAAACCTCTTTGCGTAGACGCTATCACGCTAAACGCACGCGTACGGTACAGCAAGCGTAGCGCTGTTGTAACTATACTGCACGCTTTTATTGGGCGACCGTACGGAAGCGAGTTTGGGCCCAAACGCGCTTCCGTCCGCTGCCAGGACCGCTAGAGTGTCGCGGAATGCGCATCACTTGGAGGAAGTTCGTCATCGCCGCGTTAACCGAACAAGCTCATCTGTGCTCATAGCCGCATCTGTGCACGGTCTGGAGCGAAGTGGGTACGAAGAACACTCCCACGACAAATGCGCGCGTGCGGTACAGCAAGCGGCCCGGCGGCTCGGCAGTGACGGCGTGAGCCGAGAAGGCGACGCGCTGCACGCAACTAGCCAGAAGACGATTGGCTCCACACAGCCGTACTGCGCTTCACTGGAACTGTGTCAGTTTTTATTTAGTAGCAGATCGTGGTACAGACGCACACACATATATTGCGGAAAGCCGACACTGTCCGTTCTGTCCCTACGTTGTAAAAGTTCCGAAATGCTTCTTGGCGTCGCCACCGCGCGCTATCGGCACTATTGGACGGTCGTGCAAGAGTACCAGAATCTTTTCTCCAGTTTGGCAAAAAAAAAAGGCATTGCAGTGGGTACTTTAGGCAATGTTTGCTGTGGCACTGTATTTATTTCTTTGCTGGCGGCGATGGCGTATGCGAGGAGATGAAAATTTTTACTTGTTGGTTAATGCGTACTGCCATTTAGTGCGTAGTTATGCGGCGTTCCCAGCAGGTACGCATTAACGAGGTTCCACTGTATTTTTAAGTACGAAAACGAAATTGAGCAATTAGGGGTGCCTGCCTGCTTTTGTGTGCTGTGATACCTCTCATCAAACGTCAGACCTTTATTTTGATGACTCATCTACTGCTGCCTGTTACAGGTTAAAAGTAAACTAGATAAATTTTGACAGTAAAAGAAAGCATGCAGTCGGCCAGAGTTATTGCTTCAGTTGCTGACCGATTTTCCGGACCTGGCGGGTACCGCAAAATAGTAAAAAAAATTTTACAGTCTCAAAAAGTTAAAACATGAAAATAATGTTTATTTGGATTAAAGCAGCCAAAAAAAAAAATAATGCCCTGCCTTATGCTGCACTTAGTCACGCAGACTTGGTTGTTTCAGAAGCCACGGAAGTGGCTATTTCGCGCAAAGAAAACACAAGGGGAGGGTTGAGGGCAATGCTTGTGTTTTCTTTGCGCGAAATAGCCACTTCCGTGGCTTCTGAAAGAACACGAACCGACTAGCCCAACAACGTGTGCTTCTAGACTTGGTTGTATTTGGCTACAGTGACATCAGCATGTTGGCGATCTCTGCCGCCGACGGTTGCAGGGGTCACAGGGGGTGGCATCATGGCACCAAACTCACAAAATTCGAAGCTGGACATAAAAAGATGCACACAATGCCACATTTGGTTGGTTTGTGGGGTTTAACGGCACGGTAGTGGAAAGCTGGGGTTCTTTAACCTGCAGTGACATTGCACAGTACATGGGCGACTAGCATTTCGCCTCTGTCAAAATGCGACCACTGTAGCTGCAATCTTACCTGCGTGTTTCAGGTCAGCTATCGAGCATCGTAACTACTGAGCAACCGCAATGGCAGAGAACATCTGACAAGCTAAACGCCCCAAAAACACATCTGACACATCACATGTAGAATGGCGAACGAGAAAACGGGACGAACGTAAAAGAAAGCTTCCCACAAACAGCCGAACCTCGATATAACGAACACGGATATAGTGAATTATTGGCTATGTCAAACTCCAGGTCAAACGTATAATTGCATGTATTTTGACATTTTTATAGCAAACTAATTTGAATGCGCACTAGATATACCGAATTTTCCTGGCTGGAGTACGAGCTCTCCAAGAGTATGCGTTCAGCTTCTCTGTAGCACAGTGGCAGTTTGCAACGATCCGCTTTTACATCTGATGCGCCTTTATTGCCTTCACAGAGTAGCAGCTTAGACTGCAAACGGTGACGATAGTTTTTATTTTTTCGAATGAGAGACTGCTTCCAAGGTCAGCATTGTTGCACTCTCAAAGGATGTTACCTTTTACCATTGATTTTACATCCGATGCGCCAGACGCGGCAGAAATTGTTGTGGAGGTGACACGCCAGCAACCTTGGAATGAAGCTGTGGAAGTTGAAGCTGCTGACTCCGAAAACATTCCGCCGCCAACTTCTAGCGGGGTTGTGGCTGGTTTGGCTCAGACGCAGTGCTATTGTAGCACAATGGAAGGCACGGGGCTTAAGTTAGTGGAATGCCTTGACACTGTAGAGCAAGGCATTATACGGCATGCAGTCAACTAGAAAAAACAAACTGCACTGCACATGTTTTTTTTTTTTTTTTTCCCCCAATAAATGTCTTTTTGTTCAAGTAAGTGTCTCCTCAATTCCAGTCTTGCTGCCGACCGCTTCATGCTAGTGTTTGGCAATTTTTCAGTGTAGTTTTGGATAGCAAATTTTGGCTACAGTGAACATTTTTGTGAATTTTGCAGAGTTCGTTATAACAAGGTTCGACTAATAATGATGACGATAAGGCTGATTGAAAAAAGAAAAACTGGTGTCCCCCTAGAGCGTGTTGTCAACCGTGGAAGAGCGAGCATGTCCTCCAAAACTAGAAGAGTGTGCGTGCTCCGAATCTTGTAGGCTACTCAACTGGCCACTGGAAACTAAACTTGGCCAAGCCAGCAGAAAATCCAACATGGCAGCTTTCAAAATCAAGCAGCGTGACTCATAACAAGCGATTTATACCGGGAAATCAAACTTCAGGGCGTAAGTTCATTAGAAAAATTGGTCACGAAAATGTGTTAGTTCTATGGGAAACTGGACGGTGCATTTATGAAGTCCGAAATATCTGTTAAGTCTGAATTTTGGAGTCCGAGTAATCCATCAGCAACTGGAAATATTACAGCCAGAGAGCTTACTGTACAGTAGTGTCAACAAGTTCTGGTTTTGGTCCGCTGTGCATACTGGGTTGGCAGTTTTGCTTGGTTGATGCAAGATTTTCATTTCACGGCGTGCATTGCTGTGTTAGGAAAGCTGTTTTCATGTTTAGTTACCCGTTGGCAGCAGAGAAATTTCTTGTGGGGTGCTCAAACAGTACAGGTCATCCGAACAAGATGCTGCAGGCTCCTACACCAACGTGCGCAACCATATGGTTCCATGGTGCGAACCTCTATGTTCTTGCTCGGTCATTGAAGTGTAACACAATGTCTTCAGCTAGAATTCCATTCCACGCACTACATCACACGCTCTCGAAGGATGCTGTTCGGTAAATTATGTGAGAGAGGCACACAGGGTCTACGCACCACACCATTGACCTCACACAATGCAGAATGAGGAACACCATTTCATCTGTAGCGTAGTTGCGGCTTGACTTGACTCGCAGCATCATGGCTAATCAGTGTTTTTTTTTTTTTCAAAAAGAACTGGTGAAATCGGCAAACACTGGCACTCTCCTCTCGCACAGCTGCTAATTCAGAGAAAGTAATATTTTCCTTTACTGTCCCTTCAAAATTCTCATTATGATGCATAACTAGTACCCTCAGTTAACCGGAGTGACCTACAGTTACTGCCAACTGCAGTTTGAACCTGTTACACAGGAAATGCTGTCCTTGGTGTTGAGCTTTGAAGTTGAGATTTTGGGCTTTGAAGCAGGACCTTAGGACAGGCAGGTCACCGTGTTAACCTGTTATTCTAACGTTTGACATTATGTGTGAAAATAAACGTACCATGAATATAGGTTGATCTTTGCTGTGGTCCATCAACCCCCAGGCCCCAGCTGTACTTGTCATTGGAGGTCATACCTTTAATGCCAATGTCAAGTCCCACTTGTTTAGCCCAGTGTGTGCTTCTCTCATTGCTTAAGACTAGCTATGGTTGGCACTTGTCTTCAGCTTCCATTTTCAACTCTAGAGGGCAGTAGAAGAAAAAAAAAAATAGGTTTGTGCTTTCACCCTGCATTTTAGCCTTTCAACTGGGACTTAGAAATCGTGGTATGCATGAGGAATCCCAGTGGCAGAGACGCAGAAAAGAGCTGTTTCTCGGAGGTAGTTAGTACAGTAGCATTGCCAAAGACTCCATTTCACTCGTAGAGTTAGTTTGCCTTTTCTGAAAACCTCGTATTTGTCTGAGAGAGCGAGTGTGACAAATATGTGCAAGCTCCACTATTAACCCTTTGAGGGTCGAATTTTTTCACGAGATCCAGTCCAGAAATGTGTAATGTTTTTATTGCTGAAATAAATTCTTCAGCCGATTCTAGTTCAGAAATAAATTGTCAAAAAATTTTTTCCGTTACCGTAAAGTGACAAAAAAATCATTTTTGTTGCATACATATAGTTTATTCGTAGTAAGATCAAGCAAAATCCTAGAAAAAAACTTAAGTTTTTTTATAAATAAAAATTATGCATTGTAGTAAACATAGCTCACATACATACAAAAATAAGTGCACCAGAGTTCTTTTCCGGTTAAAAATGTTCGTGCTCTAACACAAACTTTTCAGCATGTGATAGTCTTTGAAGCATGGCTTCACATAGAGTGATTTGTTGCACTCCACACACATGTAGCGCGTTTCTTTGCGAAGTTTCTGTCAAGTGGTGTTGGCTCAGACTTAGCATCTTCTCTGGGTCCTGCTTCCATGTGCATCGGTGGGTGGCACCTTCTCTATGAAGCGTCGCACCGTCAGCCTAACAGGAGGATCTCCGCTTGGCATTCCCGCCTTGCTCCTCTGTGTGTGATACTCCTCGATCAGTTGGCTTACTACTTGCTGTTTGAAGTCCGCAAACGTTCTTGTGGATGCGGTGTTTCTACGGAAGAGAATAAAAGCGTTTAGCAGTAACATGTCCAGCAAGTGAAAAAAAAAAAAATTTGTTCCACTTCATTGTCATTCTGATGCTTTCGGAGAAGCTCAGTTGCATGTCAACTTTGTCGACTAGTCCCATTTTTTGTGTTGTATTCTAGCACGCATTTTGGCTTCTTTTTCTTTTCAACCGTTTTCCAATCCACTTTTTCAGCTTTGGCGATCTCTCTGTGCATTGTGGACAGTATGTGCACGTCTCATTTGTCACGCCATTTCAGCGCCAACATAGCGTTTGTGTGGTAGCTATCCACTTCACCTTGCTTCAGCTTCTTTGCAAAGTTTGGAAGCCCTTTCCTATTTGTGCGCACCGTCCCACAAGCATTTGTCTGCCTGTTGAAGAGAAACTGGAATAGTGCTGGGCTGGTGTACCAGTTATCCACGAAAAGTGAATGCCCCTTGTCCAGGAAGTCTCTTAGCAGCTCTACGACAACAGACCCCGAGAATCCCAACTCCTTCATAGTAGTTTCTCCGGTATAGACGATGAATCTCAAAATGTAGCCTGTAGGGACATCACAAAGCATGAACAACTTCACTTCAAAGCGATGTCTCTTGGAAGGAATATACTGTCGAAAAGAAAGTCGTCCTCTTTAAGGCATCAAAGACTCATCGATGCAGAGGTCTTGAAAAGGAACAAAAAAGGCAAAAAATCTTTCCTGTATTTCTTCCATTACCGGTCTAATTGTTCTTAGGTGGTCCTTTGCATTAGTGAGGGAACTGAAGTGCAGCACTCGCAGGAGCACGCAAAAGCGGTTGACCGAAAAGATTGACCGGAAGAAAGGAGTATCCAACATGGTGTTTTTGGACCAGTAGTCTCTCAGAATATTTTTCCAGACCATGCCCATCAAGAACACAACCGCTAGAAAGCAGTACATTTCGGCAATATCTGTATTCTGCCATAAACGCAGGCGCGACTTTCGGGACAGCCTTCGCTTGGGAGTCTTAGCATGCTTGTTCGTTTCTGCTACAATATTCGAGACTAGCCCTTCGTCAAAGAAAAGCTTGAAGTACTCGGACTTCTTTTACATCGGGCGGCAATGCAGAGCTAGACACTTGTCCTGAATGAGTGGTGTCAAATGGAAACACGGATGAGCAAAAGTCACCTTTGGTCCAGTCCACATCGTCTCGCCGCGCACGCTTTTCAGATATCGCTGAACTCGTCAGAAAATCCTCATCTGACAAACTGAAATCCAATGAATCAGATTCTGATTTGGCACTTAATAGTCCGCATCGGAAGAATTGCTGTTCGACTCACCGGCAGCAGAGCAACCAGCGCACACTTCCATAGCGTAAGCGAACTGCGTCAATGAGCGCACGGAAGAAAACTCTATGGTTGTGCGCCCATCCGGAAAGCAAAACGAGTGAAAAAGCTACAGTAATCCTTTGTCGTATCACCAACAAGACGTAGTTAGTTTTTTCGAGGCCCCAAAACAGGAAACGCAATCACGGTGGTGTCGTTTGTGTAATTTAGCGCTGCATGGAAACAGATTTAATCGCGTCCCGGGGAGCAATAAATGAGAGAATAACAAGCGGTCACCCTTTGTGAGATTAGAAACCAAACAGCCATCAGCTTTGCGTGTGCAAAAAGCGAAAACCACCCGAAGGACAAAACCGAAACCAGCCAGACCACGTGCGCGCGTTCTGATGCACAAGTGAAAGCCACCGCGCCGCTTTGGGGGAAAAAAAAAAAAAAAGACTCGGAGACATCAGCGCACTTAAAAATTTCCACGTATTTCCGAAGCGTGGCAGCACATTCCAAGCAAGAGAAATCATCGAAGAAGGTGCGCATTTGAAACCAACTGCACCGCGAGCGCGCTGCGATAGTTGGCGCGTTGTTTTGCGAAGCAAAAAAAAATGCAAAGGAGAGACATCGGCGCATGAAAAAAAATTCCACGTATTCCCGAAGTGTGGCAGCACAGGCCAAGCAAGAGAAATTATAGAAAAAGGCACGCGTTTTAAAAATAGACGCTATGCCGTACATGTACGACGAAAACCCTTTGGTACCAGGAAGCTTCTGCCGTATATGTACAGCGAAAACCCTCAAGGGGTTAAAGCTCACCAGTAGTCCATAAAATATACAGTACTATGTGACTTGTCAAAGTCGCATGCTGGAAAACTGCAAAATTGAAAGGCAAGTGGCAATGCCCCTTAAAACTCTTGTTTTAGCTATTATGACATCGCAGAATGTAGCATGATTTGGGCCATTATTTTGTAATGGTGTTATGCTAGATTTTATGCTAGTTTTGTCATGCCCAACCCATGGCTGGCTGATCTTGTTGATAACGTAGGTGGACCATTGCTCTGACCACTGGCCAATCGCGGAAAGCACGAAAAGGCATCATCATTGGAAGAGGCACCGCTACAAAATACAGTCACTAGTAGTTTTTAGCTTTTGCAGCCTTATCACAGAACTGTCATGAATAATAAGAGAACAGGGCTGTATGTGGGTCCCTTTCTATGGTCCACATTGTATCTTGCGCTGTACAAGTCAATTCAGGTTATAAAAAACAGACGCAAATGCTTCGAAAGTTGTGGTTTCATAATGAAGGCATCATTACTCCAGTTATCGTGCTAATGCCATCAAGAACAGATAAGGTGTAGTACTACTGCGTTGTTGCTTCACAGATCATTACAAGGACACTATGGAAACCTTTTCTGCTTTTTATATTGAGGAGTGCACTGAGCAGTTGTTGGAAATGGGCCATTTCATCATGCTGGAACTATGGAACTTTAGACAGTGTGTCTAGTTGTCATTCTCCTCGAGGAATCATCATGATTTCATTTAGACCTCTGTTTTATCAGTTCCATTGTACAGAGTGGTATGTGCATTTGTGTATATTGTGGTGCATGCATTTGTTTGTCCGTTTTTGCAAGCTACATAATAAGTGTTAGTACATGTAAGTTCAACGTAAATGTTGAATTCTTTTCATAGAGAGGAGAGGCCAGCCAAAGAAAGCGTTCCTGAAGATGTAGAAATGAAGGTGGGTCAACTTACTGTTTTTGCCACTATTGGACCTAAGATTGTTTTTATATCTAATTTAAAGGATGATGACGAGAGCCAGCCAGCTTCTGGGGCATCACCACCCAAGTTCAAAACCAGGAGGCTGTCGACAGCAGGTTCGTTATTTAAACCATGGTTACTGTGATTATCTGCGGCAGTCTAAAGTTTACAGTTTACGTGAGGCAGTATCCGAGTAATCTCACAAGCCTGGACAAACAACCAACACAGTTTTGTAGTATTGTGATCGTTGCCAGGTAAAACAGTGGGAATACTGAACTTTTTCTTGGATGCCACATCCTATAAACTCTAGGTCCTGCCTGTAGTGTTACATTCAAATTCAAAATGAAGTGCAGCACATGAACCGTGGCCTCAGCATCACTTTTGAGGAGAAAAGTGGAGAGGGAGCCATTGCAGCATTACACCCACGTGCTTTCTTATTGGAGCAATGATACACTGTCTTTGCTCCTAGTGCAGTATGCTTCATAATTACACTGCTGCCTCAGCTTGTTTTGTTTTGTTTTTTAATGGGGCTGTAGCTGCTCTGCGAGTCATGGTAAAGAATTCAAGAGAAAAGCAGATGCAAATTGCCAGGGTGGCGAAACCTTCCCCCACATTTTTCTCAGTAGCCGGCAGTGGCTTGCACATTGCAACTCATGTTGAATGCTGTAGCATACCTGCTGGCTTTCCTGATATGCCCGGGAGATTCCCGATTTCTGGCCTGACCTCACGATTGTATGGGTGTGCCCACATATTTCCTGACAAACAGCCCTAAACCCACCTGAAATGAAAATAACAAAGTGCAGCAGTTCAAAAAATTTCCTGGCCTTGAGGAACCCTAACAGCTCGCTGCGTGACCCTCTTCTCTATCACTGATGTAAAGCGAAGGATGGCCGCCACGTTTTTGTGTAGCCTTGGTTATTTACGGTTCGTGATCGTATCTTTATCTCAATGAGGATCTTATGGATCACACTGCAGTGCTCACAAAGTTAGCTTTACTGTCATCATTGTTATGCGGTGAAGCATGCCAAGTGTGGGAAGGGGCTACTAGATTTGCGGGTCATAGCACATGTTGCCCTGGGCGCATGTGTAATTATACACTCGCTTTAATTACGAGCACTGGTATGATCGGCAGCATCTAAAAGCTCTACTGATATCATTCAGAGCTGCATACTATGATGTTACTGCAGGCCCGAAAAGCTGGAAATAAAAACGTTGATTTTCTTGTCTTCGTGACCCCGCACCCATTGTTTTGCGTATCTCCCAATTATCGAGGTCCCAAGGTTGGCAGGTATGCATTTGTACAAATATGTTGTAAATACCTTATTTAACTTACCCAGCCATTTATAGTGCAAAATATTGATTATTTTTTGGGAGGTGGTCTTATTCAAAAATTGCATTGACAGTGGTAGTCAAGCCAGCCGTGATAAGTGACTAATGGGTGGCTTAATTCAGTAAAGCTTTGCCATTTGTGTAACTAAAGGTTGGAGCTATGCAATGAACTAGGATAAATATTATGCAGTAAATATCAAGGAAGTAATGTTAAAAAAACCAAAAAGACGGGGGAAAAAAGAGTCAGTTTAGACTTAACCTGTTTGCGAAATCAGCTGTGAATTCAAAAATATTCCATCAATTTCTTTTATTCTAGTTCACTGCACAGATATATATGTTGTAAATTATTATACAAAATTTCAGTTCAAAGTACACACTGAGAAAAAAGTTACGAAAGTTTGTGTCACATGATTTGGAGCAAATTCTTATTTTGAGAAAAACGCTAAGATTTCAGAGCTTGCAAAAGGTGTGCATCCCCCTTGTGGCCGTTTTTGGAGATTTAAAGATAGTTAGAAACACAGTTATATTTAATACACAAACTAGTGATGATAGCAGGATAATTTTCGTTGCAACATATTTTGACTTTTGAAGGTGGCCAACTGCCTGGAACATATTTTCCTGGTCCCTTCAGGTTCTGTTTAATGAGAGTCTACTGTATTTGATGTTGCCCACCATGGCAGTTTAGCAGGCTGTGGTGATGCGCTGCTAAAATCAAGGTCGTAGGTTCGATTTCCGGCCCTACAACTTTGATTCCCCCCCCCATATATATCTCGTTCTTTCAGTTTGATGTACTGGTGTTTTCGGGTTCCATTTCGAGTGATAAACTTTAGGGGTGTTTTATTGGCAAAAAGTTTATTTCATTTGCTAATGTCGACAAAGGGCGTTCAAGGTGTCATAATCTTGTTCGCGCCAATTAAAGCACAAGCTAACTTGTCCTGTCTTGCGTTAGACTGCGATCGCCACATAGCTTGGAATTCTGTATGATGGTGCTTTTCTTTATTTGCAGGTTGTAGGCCTAAGCTGTTAAAATTAAACTTCAGAAACCCTGTCACCAAAGGCTGGTACCAATAATATCTTTGGTCTGCTAAAAGTTCTGTAGCTTTAGATAAGCTACCTTGTTTTAGTCTCTTAATTTTATGTGAAAAGGTGTGATCTGTGAAGTGGTATGTGAAATTTGAAAACTGGGATTTCTCTTCAGCATTGAAAAAAGATTCTGAAGATAAGGAGGAGCGACCACAGCGGAAGCGCAGATGGGGCTCTACGAATGTTGTCCTTGGTCCTTCCGTGAGCATTTCTACTGCGGCATTGAAGGTATATTTTGCATACTTAGCACTTGAGAGCAAAGTATATCCTAACCAATTCCAGCTGTACAATGGCAGTATATGCACAGAATAACATAGCAATAGAAACAAACATGTGCATGCTACCTTATGGCACTCTAGGGTGTTGGAAAAAGTGAAGGCAATGAAGCTCATATAGTGAAACTCCACTACAGTGAAGCTCACAGGACGTGCAAGATATTTTGTCATCACAGAAAAACAGTAAAGTTAAAGGGACCTTGCAACATTTTTTCAGTTGCTTTCTGTAGCCCTGGAATGAGTAGTATTGAATACCTAGATCAATGCGAAAAGAACTGCACACATTCACAAATGCGTTATTCTCTTAACAAGCACGAAAAAACAAAACATGAGGTATTCCACAATGAGTGTAACGTTTATTTGAAAAAGTCCGTTATCTTTGCCTGGTGGGGCGCAGCTCAAGAAACTCTTCGTTGTCATCCGCTTGCTTTATGCACTGCCTCAGTGACATTGCTGTACCTGGTAAGAAATGTCTGCATCTTTCTTACGCCCTCGAAAATGTTGACGTTAAATGTTGATTCTTCACAATGGTCCTCGCACATTATTTCAGCGTTGTCTTTTCTCTTGGTGTCCTCATCCATGTTTCCTCGATCACGACAGTGTTGACGATCTCATCGGTCGTCAGTTCAGCCAACATGCATGCTTTGTCGTCACACCCCACCCAGTCTTAAAACATTACCGAAGCATTATGTGCAGTTTCTTGATGCGACAGCTAATGACTATGAACAATTATGACCGAGCCTTTTGTAATGGGTTGGAAGCGTTAAAGGACCCACTAGTTACATAATTTGCATTGTGTGACGCCTGGTCGTTATTTCACTCTCCCACCACACTTTATAACATGCGCTAACGTGAGAAAGAGATAGAGAGAGAGAGGGGAATTAACTTTATTGAGACCCTGAGGAAATGGATCATGGGAGCCTTATGGGCTCCCTTGGCAACCAACAGAAGTGCACTTGCGAGAAACCCACTACGCTATAAATCATATTTTTTGTGAAGTAGGGAAGCAGCAACTATGCAATTTTTCTTCATTCTGTGGAGAACCGTGGTATCTGCTAAACACCTGTAAGGCATTATGTGCTCTTTGTTGGCGCTGTGGCTGATGACGAAGAATTATGGCAGAGTCCTTTGTAATGGGTTGGAAGCATTGAACAACCCACTCTTTGCGCAATTCGCATTGTTTGACGCTTGGTTGTTATTTTACTCTTCTACCACGCTACATTACATATGTTAATGTGGTCCCTTTCCGACATGAAGCCTGTATAGGGCCTTTTTGCAAAGCAGTTTTAAGCACCGGCATGGCTCTGAGGTAGAATACTGGGCTCCCACGCAGAGGGCCCAGGTTCGAACCTCGTTCCATCCTGGAAATTTTTTCTTATTTCGAGCGATAGTGGTTACAGACACCGGTGGCGGCGGCGGACAACTACGGCGCCAAAAACGGCCCTTGTTGTGATCTCATAACAGTTTTTGCTGTAAAATCAAAAACAAATCCAGCATGTTCCGCGCTGCATGTTCTTAGCTTTGGGCTGTGTTTTGTCGGCTTTCATTTCGTGTGCAGTTGTTTTGTCCCTATGCCATTTCACATTACTAAATGAAGATACAGTCATTGCCTATGCCATTTCACATCAAATGAAGATATAGTCATTGTTTTCTGTCACATGGACGCTGAAACATTAGTGCTATAAAGCTGTCTGTTACTTTTTTTTTTTTTGTCTGCGCATCAAATTTTATAATTAGTTTTTATAAAAGTTATGAGTAAGACAACATGTTAAAAGACTGTGCATGCAGACAAGAGAGGGCGGTCACGGTGAATGCTACGTCACAAGGCCTTTCCGAAGTGAGCGGTTTGAATCGCACTCGCGGTGTGCGGACCACTAGAACATGATCTACAAGAGAGAGGTCAATACAACACAAATGGCGTTTGTGTTGTGACCTCTCTCGTGTCAATGTTTGTATGCCCAGTCTTTTACCAGAAATACCAGGGGTGAGACAGCTGCGCATATGGCGCATTTTTGATAAGATTTCGTTTTCCTGCGCCAAGCTGCTACAAAAGCATAAAAATCTCAAAAATTGCGCCGCACTGCTCCAAAACAGCCTCAAAAGCAAGAATCTTGATGCCCACGTCATCTTCAGTGGGGCAAAAAAGGCTGAGTTGACAACATGATTTTCCAGGCAGTGCCAGGAATACCATGAAAATAAGACGTTCGCTGAACACATGACGCGCCCAAGCGTGTTTCTTCTATGCACCTTCCTAATGAAGGCATACATGGTACTGCCATAATCTCCTCTTGACGGTTGTAAATATGTGTGACCCCGCAAAAATGTGCTGCCGTGCTCCGAGCCTGCTGCTTCTACTCACTAGGCTGTATGCTCTTCCACTACTGTAGCTTAGCCAAAACTATCGAGTGGCATGAGTAGCAGAGTTGACTCTCATGTTGCTCTGCGTAGCGTGTTCCTCTGGTCGCTGCAGTTTTCATGTCGACGCTGCGGCGTGTGGTCACCTATGCGCATGTTTGCTGTGGGCGAGTACCTTGTGGCATCAACGCGGCAACTAGCTTCCTGCATGCAACACGTCTCCACAATGCTCTAGCCTAGCTGGGTTCTGTGAAGGACATTTTGGGGTTCCGCGAGCGGCTACAACTAATGCAACCTGCTCCCATTTTATCCCAATTAGCAACTAATTCATTTATTTAGACGAGCAAATTTGCATTGCATTTTGCATTTAACGAAGCCATCGCACGCCGCATCCGCACATCAGGTTCTTGCGGGTAGCGAGAGACCCACGTGCCAGCACTAAAGACTCGTCGTCTAGTGCGTACCATGAAACTTGCACAATTTATGGACCCGTGGTGACAGAACGCACGGAGCACTGGTAATTAATTCATGCTCGTGAGCGTTTAAATCAGTTCAAACGACATTAACGGGCACCTCGACGCTTTATTCATGGCTCATGGTGCGTCGGTGATCATGTGGACCAGTTTTCATACACGGTGGTTTGCCACTGCTTTATGTCTGTTTTGTAATCGAAGCGCGCAATGAGTGCTTTGATACGCGTAAGAGGCGTCGCTTCGTGTGTGCTCTGAGCTCCACAAGCATTTAGGCTTAGCTTTACAACCGGTGTATCGATCAACGGCCGTTTCGCTGTCTGGCTGGCATACCTCCTTTTTTGTTTTGCAAAAAAATAAAACAGGCCTCTGTACGTCTGGCGCCTCGTTTATGTGAACATATTGCTTACGCTGCGCGGTGCCTGAAGCATGCAGTGTTGGTCAGCGGGCACTTATCGTGACTCGCGGGGAGGGGGGGGTATGAATCGCAAGTCTGTATTATTGGGAGTTCTACGTCAACGGTGATGGCCTTCGATATTAAAGAAAAGAGAACAGCTCAGCGCTGGCAGTGTTAATACTGTGGTTGCGCGCGTCGAGAGGCGCTACATCATCTCCCCCTCCCCTCTCTGCGCTTTCGATTGTCTCTATGCTCAAGAAAAAGTTAGGGGTTCTGTGGCACTATGGAAAAGCCGTTAGAGTCCCCAGGGCCATAACGATTGAGAACCCCTGCTCTAGCGGTTTTGCACGGGAAGGTGGCAGCAGACTGATTCGAAGCACGTTTGTGTCATCCCCCAGTAAAAGTGTACAGTACGCTTACAGCGGCGCTACTCTTGCAGTACCGTACGCGCGCATTTGACGAGATAGTCAGTGTGGCGAGGTTTTTTGGCGCCCATGCCGCACTCTTGAAGGTTGTCCCGCACGAGGTGGCAGTGAAAGGTGGTGTAGCGTGCTTTTGTTGTCATCTGTTAAAAGCGTGCAGTACACTTTACGTTATGCCAACTGCACAGCCGAGCAGGTAGCTGAAAGCGCTTGCTGTGATTTTCTTCTGGCAAAGAGTAACACTGACCTACAGGAAGTTCTTGGGAAGCTAGAAAAGCTAAATAAGCAGATGATCGAAGCAGACGTACAGAAAGACCAGCAGTAATCTGCTAGATCATATCACTGATCATGAGCAATGTCCTACTGTTATGTGACTACAATTGTTGTGCAATCACAACTTTTTACGTTATTTTTGATAAGTATGATACTTTTTCGTTTTTTTTTTTTTCTTCTTTCGAATTTTTGAGGTGAACCAAGTTTCCAGAACCTTTTTTTTTTTAATTATTTCATATGTTCGTTACACAGGCTAGATAGGTCGCATGGTATGTAAAAAGGTAGTGTAGTTATACCTGGCTATAATCTGTTAAAAAAAACTTTCTCCAGAGGCTGTTTCAGTGTTATGTGTATTATAAGCCAATTGAAATGTGTGCTTGTCCCCCCAAGTGGTTACAAATTTTTTTCAAGCTCCTAGGACGACATATTAAATGCCGCTAACTGCTCCAAATCAAGGTTCTTCTGCTCCAAAATCGAAATTTTGCTGCTCCAAAAACTGCATGTTTCACCTTTTTGCTTATTTGAGCATTAAAACTAAACCAGTAGCTTTATAGCGCCGAATGGGCTCGTGTGAATATGCATATGGAAAAATTTTGATATCCCTGCTGCAGTGGTCTGGTGGTTATGGTGTTTGACTGCTGACCTGAAGGTCACGGGCCCGAATCTTGGCCACAGCTGCCGCATTTCGATGGAGGCAGAATGCTAGAGGTCCATGTGCTTAGATTTAGGTACATGTTAAAGAACTTCAGGTTGTAGAAATTTCCGGAGCCCTCCACTACGGAGTCTTTCATAATCGTATCGTGGTTTTGGGACATGAAACCCCAACGATTATTATGAAAAATCTTGATGGACTTATGTCTACTAACTTGAAGATTAAAAAAGAGTCTACCAAGTGTTTTAACTCAAAAACTATAACAGATAGCTTAAAACTGATTTCAGTTAGAATATCAGCATAACAAATTGCATCTGCATGCCAAATTTCGTCAATTGATCCCCATAATAGCAATACTTTTCATTGCCGCGTCCCCCCTTAGGCTTTTAATACCTGCCTGAGTTGCAAAATGGGATGTCTGCCAGAATTAGAAAATCATTGCAAGCTTTTTATTCTTTTTTCCCTTTTCATGTATATATGCAGGACCTGATACCCGATATTGAAGAGCCACTATCCAAGCCCAAAGAGCTTGAAGAGGAGCATGTCACTGCATCTGTTGGAGAGTCACCAGTCACAGAGCAGGAGGAAGCTTCTGACGAGCCACCAGCTAAACTAAAGGTTGTAGATGATGAACCTACTAGTGAAGAAATGCCACCCTGCAGTGACAACACAGAAAAAGATCAGGAAAAGGGGGAAGATGGAGAGCCTAGTCACGGTGAAAAGTCTACAAAGGGTGACAGGATTGACAAGGCTTCAAGAGATGAGAAACCTAATGATGATAGGCTTCCAAGGAGTGAACGCTTCTCTCGAGATGAAAAGGAGAAGCACTCTGGCAGGGATGAGAAGACAAACAAAGCTGAAAAACCTCCGAGAGAAGTTAGTAGAGATGATAAGCATGGAAGGCATGAAGCAAGCACAAAGGAAACAAAAGGGGCCAGAGAAAGGGTGTCGCCAATTACAGCACCAACTGCTGAGCGCAAGGCCCTCCATGTGATCTCAGACAGAGCACCCTTGTCTAAAAGGTAAGCTTAGAAATATCAAATTTTTATCATGTGCTACATATTGCAGTGAAATATACTAGAAGTGGAATGGGGCAGCTATCATTGGATGCAGTACAGTATACTATATACAGACTGTATAATTCAAACTCGAGGGCGTAAGAAAACTGACGTGTTTTTATTCATTCTCAGGGTGGCAGCGTCATAGACGGCACTAAATGATTGCCATTGAAGTTTTTAGACAGCAATTATACGGGACTCGTTATTATACGGCACTTGCACGCATGTGATATTAAGGGACGAAATTGTTGTCCCAGGATAGCGGGTAGCCACTTTCTAATCTTAGTATACTTTTCCGCATGACACCAGTGAAGTGCGGTGAAAGTGACTTGAGAACCATTACGCACACGATAGAGCAGGACCACACCGTCTCAATTTCTTTTTTCTTTTTCAACCAACATTTTACTGTTAGTGTGTGCAGTTTGAGAATAGTAGGATACAGCTTCAAATAACAGCAGTTGGCAACAAAGGTAGATCGATTGAACAGGTCCGTATTATTCTACCACCCACTCACAGAGGCAAACAAACTCAATTTCATAAGGCCTTTTCGAAATGGCATTGTGCTTGATACTTTTGGAGTTTCTGCTGTTCTTGAAGAGCCTTTTCATCAGTAGAAGCGCTCGAGGTGTGCAACAGATATGGAATGTGTGCAGTCTGAGCGTTTCCCTCTTTAAAGGGCGCGGTATAGTTCATTTTACTTCTGAGCAGAGTTGCCAGATGCTACCGAGCTAACAAGCAAATAATCATCACAAAATAAGCCCCCAAAAAAGCGGCGTGACTTTCGCGAAGAATCCCAAAAGAAGTGGAAACTTAATGAATTTTCCCATTCTTGAAAATATTTTTAATTATTATAAAAAATGTCAGTCAAATACGAAGGGGGGTTGAAAAAATCACTTAATTATTTTGTACAGTAACAAACATGCTATTAGTGAATGACAAACGCGCTATTGGTGAACACGACGATCACTAAAATAACTATACTGCAAGCCCAAAATGCAAGCCCAAAAAAAAAATGTGACAGACAACTGGAAAATTCTGCAAGCGACTCTACAAAAAAAAAAGAAGCCCAAATTCGCTTATTATAAGCGGGACTGGCAACTTCGCTTCTGAGCCCCCCTTGCTTTGTGTGTGTGTGTGTGGGGGGGGGGGGGTGCTGTGATTTTTCATCATTGGACAGAACCACTAAAAAGCTGCTGTTGGCTTGCTGGCTTGGTGTCTGAACTGGTTGCTGGTGTTGCGGGCAACCTTTTGAGATAGCGCATTTGTCAAGCATTATCCAAAGGCACATAATTTTATGCTCGGTTTCATGATTTCTGGGCGCTGTGAAACGGTAAACGCTGTCGTCGGGGGCGTTCTGTCAATTCGGATGCTGAGTCTGAGGATGGGTTCAATTCCAACCGCAGTGGCTGTGGTTCAATAGAGGTGAAACCCAAGATGTGCATATATAGTGCAGCGTCAGCGCACCTTAAAGGGACACTAAAGGCAAATAACAGTTTATGTCAGACTGGACGGTCGGTGATTGAGAGCATCTAAAATGTCAATATTATGCACAACAGCACTTTAGTAATAAAGAAATTAAGGTAAATGTAGGACACGATTGGCGCCACCAGTGGGACGTACCGTTACGGTAGCCCGATGACATAAAAGGCCATAAAAGGTAGTTTTGTTATCGCGCCAGAAACCACAGTGCCGACTATCGGGCACTGAAGGGCAGGCATGGCGAATGCTCCGTCACAAGGCCTTTCCAAGGTGGGCGGTTTGAATCACACTCACGGTGTGCAGACCACTAGAACATAATCTTAAAGGGGCCCTCCAACACTATTCAAGCCCCCATTTTTTACTTGCGGGTTGCGTAGACTGATGGCTGGGGATAATTTTAGCACAAGTCTAAGCACCGATATCAAATTATTTAGTATTTTAGTCACGCGTTGAAGTCGCTACATCGCTGCTGACCGCATCAGCGCGTAGTGGCGCTTGCCAGAACTATTGCGGACGGAAATGACGAAGATGAGCGCTGGCCTATGATTGGATAAATGTAACGTTAGAAGTAATAACGGGATTGCATTAAAGTTGAGATTATTATTGTGTTTCGTTTTTCTTTTCTGTGCTTTTTCAATGAACTTCGAATACAGTCGACGTCCGATTTCCCGGACCCTCAAGGGACCGCGAAAACGTCCGGAAAATCGGGCAGTCCGGAAAAACGAATGCACGTGAAAACGCACATTTTTGGTAGGTATTTTTCGCTGACGGAGAGGGTCACAGCCGGAGTACAAGATTCCCATAGCAATTCAGCCAATGCATCGTTTAGGTGGCTCTGAAAAGAGCCGTTTATAAAAAAAAAATACGACGTGGCCGGCACTACCTCATATTTCAGCACTTGGGCGCAAAGAAGTCGCTTATTTTCTTTTGCACGGTCCGCTTGCCCGCGATTATGTCTGCCTCAATTTCAGTCAACGTCATGTTGCCGCTGTACACCAATGACAGTGTCATCAGTGCTCGCGTCAACTCCGAGCTCGTTGGCTGTGTAGGAGCTGGCTCTTCGTTCTCGGTGTCGGAGTCATCGGAATCCTCCGTAACTTGATGAATGTTTTCGTCATCGGTCAACTCCGCACATAGCTCGAGGTCTTTGTCAGCGTCGGCGAAGCCCTCAAGGGTTATCTCGGCTGAAATCAACATGCCGCCAGCGCGCAGATCGTCGAAGGCAACGTCCGCGGATGGCAGTTCGTCATCGTGAGCCTACGAGGTGGCTTTGTGCGCTTCGAAGGCGCGGACGAAGACGAAGGAGCAGTCGGTGCCATTGCTGTAAACGGCGAATCCGCTCGACGAAAAGCGCAGCACGAAACAGCTAGGAACTCGGTGGATGCTGAAGGTAGCGCGCAGCAGCAAACGATCAACCGCAGACACGACCGCAGAGCTGGCACAGCTAACAAAACAACACGTGAACGAACCACGGAACGAACACAGTGAGGTTTGGCTTGGCTAAGCTACGGCTGGCAACGGATTGACACGTGCGGTTTCGAGATTACGGCAGCCGCGGCGCGGTGCGGCGTTGCTGCTGATGCGAGTATGGTGGGTTCAAGGATATGAAAATGAAAACAACCAAGATGGCGGCGTTGGTGTTGACTTTGGGTCGGCGGTTAACAGTAAAAAGTCCGGGAAATCGGATGGCGAAGGCTATAAGCGTCCGGAATTTCGGACTTTTTAATACATTGACTCTACGGGGAACTTGACGGTGCCACAGATGAGTCCGGGAAATCGGGCATGTCCGGAATTTCGGGCGTCCGGGAAATCGGACGTCGACTGTAGCCGCCGTCGCGACAAAAAATATCACTACTACCACAAAGTACGACAGAGGCACTGGTTGCCATTTCGCCTCTTTTTTTTTTTCCTGCGCCGGCCAGATGTCCATATGAAATGCTTGTCCCTCTTCCTTCTTTTTGCGTCTGTACGTTTGCGAGCTGCCTCTTTCCGCATGTGCGGTAGGCTCATGATTGTTGTTGAAACGGTGTAAGTAATCCTCTTCGTTGAATTGTTGTCGCTGCGCACTTGTAATTCGTCGGGCTGCTCACCGAACAACCCGCGTAGGGGCGACCGTGTTTAACTGCCCATGCCGCTCCACAAGTTCCCTTCTCGGAATAAGAGGAGGGTATGACATGGAATGTCGTTGTAAGGAACAGCAGACAAAGCCTCGCCAGCCTCGCTTCGAAGCAGTAACGCCCGTTCAAGGTCTGACAAGTCAGGTTTCAGGAACCACATTTGTTACTATGGCAACGACGTCAACAAAACGTTGGAAAGGAGAAGCAACAATGGTGTGCGAGCTTCCCCTACATAAGAGCTTTCAGCCCATTTCATTGGAGCGCCATCCGACGTCACAGCAGAGAGTGAAATGTGGTCACGTGACCCCGCGAAAATCGAGTTGAGGGTAGACATTTTTTTTCTTGTATTTTGAATTTTCTAAATTGAATAACTTCGTACTGCGTGCCGCCATCGCTGCCGTTCTTGCTGCACTAGTTCGTCCGTACTTCAGTCTACGCGATCCACGAGTAAAAAGTGGGGGGTTGCAGAGTGTTAGAGGGCCCCTTTAACGGAACGGCATTAAAGAGCTCGTTTCGCAGAAATTCTGGTGTTGGTGTTGTTGGCTGTCAGCGAAAAATGGGCGTTGTCTGTGGACGAAAATTCGAAACATGCAAATACAGTCAACGTCTGATTTTTTTTGGACTCCCTAGGGACCGTAAAATCGTCCGAAAAATCGGGCAGTCCGAAAAACCGAATTGATGTTTTTTACTTCGCTCGAGCGGTCAAATCACCACAGCCACATCCAAAATATTCTGAAGGCATGCAGTACACTGATCAGGCTTTTCCATGCTCGCACAGGCTCTCGTGAATGCGTTCAGCACCTGCAGGGAGCCCCACTTTGACCATGTGCTAAGCGGCACCCGTCGCACCACCGAAGCCACAAAGTGATGAGAAAATTTCGACTCTATTTGAAACGATGACGTGGAACACAAAGGCTGTGGTGGGAGAGACTTGTCCAGCTTTCCCCGATGTGTGTGCGTGTGTGCGTAAACGGTGTACTACTGTACGAAAATCTGCGTCTGCGCCACTTTATCAGAACGCAGCATTTGCTGCCACGCGGAGCGATCGTTCCTAATTGTGTGCAGCACGTCGGCTACAAGGCTCATGCCATCAGCAGAAGGAACTTGATGTGGGCGAATTGGTGTAGCATACTGGAAAATTTAACGTTGCGCAAAACACACGAGGACTAGAAGGAACACTTAGCATGTGATGATGTGACGTGTGTTTTTTACATGTATAAGTATCAGTGTTTCCTGAAATAAGCTTCAGTTGTTAGTTTGCGCTTGTCTGTTTAAGTGTTCCTTTCTAGTCCTCGTGTGTTTTGCGCAACATAAATTTTCCTCATGCCATCACTGGGCGCTTGCTGTACCATATGAACATGTTTGCTGTAACTGTTCATCATGCCCATTATGCTACTGACTGCACACGGGCGAGGTGGTTGTGATCTGCTTTCATTCTTGAAGGCAAGGCATCTGTGCAGTGCATTTAGCGGTCACGTACAACGAGGCAGCGTGAACGGTAGTGCGGTGTGTTCGGGTTTTCGCCTATTAATAGTGTACAGTACACATCCCATTCCACATGTACTACTGTGCAGTTAGCTGAAGATGCTAGTCATAATAAGGCTGCTAGCGATTAAATCGTACTGGCACGTTTGCAGCCATCACACCTCTGTGTATCCGGTGCTTATCCAAAGGGCATTGCGGCAAAGCTGACTTGAAATGCACTATAGCCACAAACAGATGGCCTTACAAAAGTGCTGGTTAGAGTCTGCAAGAAGATCAACGTGGCAGGGGTGATGGCTTCAAATAATGCCATTTTGGACCTGAAAATCTACCAGAAAATCAGAAAAATTGGACGCTGAAGACTACCCGCGTCTGAAATTTTAAAAGTTTTTATACATTGACTTCTATGGGGCTTTTGACGGTGCCGCGATAGCGTCCGAATTTTCACGCTTGTTCGTAAAATCGGCAGTTGCCTGTAAATAATAAATTTTCGGTTCAAGTGGGAATCAAACCAGGGCCTTCTGCATGGCAAGCAGGTGTTCTACCATGGAGCCACGCTAGTGCTCGAAACTGATTCCGAGAAAAAAACCTATACGAATGTCATGTATGGAAGGAGTCTCTTTAATACATTTAATATTGTGCGCCAGAAGCATAGAATCGCACCTGGTGTCAAAACTTCTGAATTGTGCTATGAGTGGATAGTTTAAAGGCCCACCTACTACAAAGCACTCAGGCTTAATTAATCATTATCAGCAACAGCATGAGCATTGTGGGCAGCTGTGCAGGTGCACATGTTGCCTTGTGGAGCCGTAGTGGCACTTTTCAGTTGTACTTGCTGTAGGAATTCTAGGATAGTTTGAAACAGCCAATGTTACCTGCACAGACATTCCTTTCCTTGGAGCACGGTTGAGGTGTCCACGAAAAGCGAAGCCAAGCTAGCGATTGAGAAGACAGTGCGAGCAGAGCTCAAATACGTTATTGCATTCTACTCTTGAAGGAAAAGCTCAAGGTCCTCCAAGTTTTAGTCTTTCAAACTAAGCATTTCCTTGGCATGAAAGAAGCAGTACGAAGTTTCTGCTGTGCAAATACGCCAATCTTCACCTACTTATAGCCTTTGGTGTCTCTTTAAGACTCCCATTTGGTGTAAATTATTCCACAGCCGTCCCTCAATACCATTGAGTCGCTTTTGCCACTCTTCTATTGTCAACAAAGAGTTGGAGCTGTCCAATTGTTTTATGCATAAATATGTAGGCTTGTGCGAATATTCGAGCACTTCGAATATTCGAACGAATAATACAGTATTTGAATTCGCTTCGAGTCGAATTTAAATTATTGAAAATTTCGAAGTATTCGAAATGAACGAATAGGTGTCCGCTTATAACCCCCCTGTAAAGGTGGTTTCACTGCTGTGGAGGGGTGCTATGCCGTGAATACACCTTTCCAAAAAAAATTTGCAATGTCCGTGTGTAACCTCCTGTAAAGGTAGTTTCACTGCAGTGGAGGGGTGCTGTACAGTGAGTACACCTTTCCAGAAAAAATCCGCACTGCCGCGAAGCCCCACTTTAAGGTTAAATGAACATATTCCCTCACATCGATTCATCGTTTTTTAAGTTTAAAAACTTGTTATACCGGCTTATATGCTCCAAGTACAGTAAATTTTAAAACGTAATATATTATCATTTGCATTCTACCGAAAGCCAAATCCTGCTACTATTAAAAGTTGCTTCCACTTCCTTTGAACCAAAAAGAATGACATGTGCACATGCCTTGTTACAATTTAAAAAAAATGTGCAGGTTGTGTTGGGTCATGACAAATATGCTCACTTTTCTTTATAATATGTGATATATACTATTCGAATTTGATTCGAAATTATTCGACCAAAATCACTATTCGCTTCGAGTTCGCTTCGAACCTAAAATTTACTATTCGCACAAGCCTATAAATATGCATTTGTGCAGTTCATGCGTCTGTACAGCCTTGAGCAGAATCATCTTAATATAATTTGTGCAGGCCGAATGTGTGATTTGTAAGCACACAGCATGCAATTGGTTTCAGTAACCACGAGCATTAAAAAGTGGAGAATTCGTTTCAAATGGCTTGGGTGCATGCTTCACACACATGCTAGACATTGCCTTATATTAAGCTCACTATTAAGCCTAATTTGAAAGTTTGTGGTCAGGTTTGTGTTCCTTTGTTGTCCTGCACATGCAATGGTTCCACCACCAATAAACATGTTGAAGGGGCTCTGCAACACTTCCGTGAGTTATAATGGAATAGTCTCACGATTAGCACATGATGCTTCATGAATCACATGCCGCAAAATTTTTTAGAATCTGTCAAGTACAAGTGGAGTTGCAGGAATTAGTCGCACGCTTCAAGCGCTTTCTCTCTCCTCTTGTACCAGCGAGCGCACTGAAAGCTACGTAGGGAGGGGGATGACAAGGGGGCAAGAAGGTGCGGCCCTTCGTCAGCGTGCATCATGACCTTGAGCACTTGTTTTTTTCTTCGAAAGCGCGGCTGACTTTCAGTGGGAACGCGAGCGCTTGCACAGGCACACGTCTGCGTCCTGTGGCGAGCACGGCAACTATTCAATTCACAATGCTCAGATCAGCCAATGGCAGTGACTTGGGGTAGGGTATATGGCGCAGTAATTTGGGTATATGGCATCGTTTGTAGAGAGCAGAGGGAGCGATTTTTAGCTGACTTTGAGAATAAATTGTAAATTTCAGGCCTCGCGCTGTGCTATAATGTTTGGCTCGCGTGTTCTCGGTAGCTTCGACTACTGAGCGGCAGCGTTTTCTGGCGATGCTCAAAAAGTGTTGCAGGGCCCCTTTAAAACAAAAAAGTACCCTCGGTGAATGAATGGATTCATATTCTCCTTTGCTGCATACTTTGGTGCTGAGAAATGTGCTTTGGAAACAAAGGCATCTTGATGCTTTCACTTGTAAACCTGATAGTCCCAGAAGTTTTTATTTGAAGTTAGTGTTTAAGTAGTGTACATGTACGCAGGCCTGCAGCAGGCAAGGACGAAGCTGGCCAGCGCAAGTTGGCAAGCCCACCAAGAAACCCAAAGAGCCGCATTTTGTTTGTGCGCAACCTTGTGCGGCCTTTTACGTTGAATCAGCTGAAACAGTTGCTTCAAGAATTTGGAGATACCGTTGACTCTGAGTTCTGGATTGACAAGATCAAGTCCAAATGTTTTGTAACTGTAAGTGCTGTGCTATTTCTTCACTGGCGTTTCATAGAAGACTCCAAATGATTGTGCATTTATGTGCCTTTTTTGTTTTTTTGCAGTATGTATCGGAGGAAGATGCTGTCAAAGCCAGAGAAGCATTACATAACTTGCGATGGCCACTCTGCAATCCAAAAATACTACACGTGGATTTCTCATCACCTGAAGAGGTACATTCATGATGTAGTTACTTGATTACCTAGGATTTTGTGCATGAAGTTTATTACAAGAGGGATTCTTGATGAGGACTTCACAGTATGCTCAAAGCTACATCTTCTAGCTGGTTGTACAGCCTTATTGTAACTCATCCGACAGGGAATTATTTTCACTCTGTCGTATATTGCTTATACGCACAGCTGCTATTATTGGCAAAAAAAAAAAAGCTGACAGGTCTAGTTGAAAGAAACTCAAGTATGATACCTTCTATAGATGAGCAAATGGTCTCCATTGCATTTTAATAACGTCTTAGCAGCTTAACTTGCCAGTGCAAGGCACAGGAACAATAGTTTAAGTGTTTTTTTTTTTTTTTAATGCATAGCGTTCTTCTCCAAGGAGATGCACTTTTATTGTGTCTTTTTTGACCTCTGTGATAGGTGCAAAAGCTGGGATGGCTGGTCTGTCGTGTGCTGTGTCTTTATGTCTGCCTAGTGTTGGGAGACACATTATCTCAAAGTTTCGGGTATGGACTGTAGTAAAAAATAATAAGGTGCGTTAGCTAGCATCTGTCAACGCCGTTCCTCGTGGCCATGAAAATCTGTTGATGGCTGCCATCATACGTGTCGCCATGCTTCTTAATTTGGAAACTAATGTTTGCTGGTATGTATACGGCCAGTGAAACAATGAACTTTACTTAACTAGTAATGTGTAGCACAAAATTTACCACGCACATGTTGCTCTGTGTTTCTGTCTCTCTGTTGTACTTGGTGCAGCACATTACTAGTTCAGTGTGAACCTGTCTTATGTAGTTTGTACTGTTATTGCTGCCAGTGCTTCGACTTCCGGGCAAAATAGCCCCTCTCTCTCTTTTCATAATTGCCTGTTATCTCTTAGCTGGGCAATTATGAAAAAGAAGTGAAGCTCACATGCAAAACACTGTGCAAAGCTGCTTAAACATAACAAACCTAGTCTGATTTTATGAACGGCAGACCCACGCAAGCATAGCGACCTAACCATGGTGCATGCGTACGCTGCATCATTGAAAACGCGGTACAGATGTTTTGTGGTAGACGCAAGTGCGCAAGTCCATTGTCCCCATAGTGCTTTCCCATGCTCTTTGAGATAAGGTGTGCTGACAGTCTAATATGGGTTGTTTCTGGCCATGGAGGCAGCATTTTGATTAGGGTGATATATATAGGTGAACCTCTGTGATATGAATCTCGCAGGGTCATGAAAAGTATTCTTATCATCAGAAAACATGGAAAATGGGTACGGTTAAATCCCCGACAGAGCCTCATAGAGTCTAATGCATTTGCTGATCACCGTAGTGGTTCGTCCTATGCCTACCGGTTAGTGTGTACCTCACGATAACTTTTTGCGCCGTACATGTTTGCTGCGCCGCTAAACTTGCTGGCACCACAATGTGCTGCGAAAGGTTTTCCGCCTTTTCGAGAAGTGCAGAGATTGATCGATCTATGATTCCGACTTCAGTGCGATTGTGGCGATGCCTTTGAGGATAAGCATCAGGAAAAAACGAAAGCGAAGGTGGCTGCCACTGACAAACATGCCAGTATGGCTTGTCGCTGACAACTTATCACAATAAGTATCTTCAGCTATCTGTGGTGTAGCGCTACAGTCGATCCCGGATATATCGAACTCGGGTATATCGAATTATTGGCTATATCGAACAGTTGAGAAATCCCCGTGAATTTTGCATGCAAAAGTATGGGGTTGGTGTGCACGTATATCGAACCCCTGCACAGCGAAACATCCGCTATATCGAACGCTGCCCCGCGCCGAAGCCCAGAAAGATCATTTTTCCTAACAATTATTGATCATTTTTCGGCCGCGTTCTTATAACTTCCAATCCCTCGTCGCACGCAGGCGACGAAATTGCGTTGCTCTAGTTCGTTGCACAGCGCTTGTCAGTTCACCGGTATATTTGACACGCGGTCCGCAGGTTTTAACGCATAGGCTAGTGTTTTTCAAAGAGGCTGATTGCCGAGGGCACCAAAATGAGAATTCGAAGTGACTTCGCAGTCTTGTTGCAATGTTTGCATGCCCTTCCTTGTCTCTTCGCGCACGATGGCATGCGGGCCCGCAAAGCATGGCCTTCGAGATCCGCAACCTCGTGACGTATTTTTTAGTGTTCGGTTTTAAAACGCTGATCTCAGAAGCTATGCTTTTTTTCGCATTTCTTGCCAAAGTAGCGGCTGCAAAGCCACAAGTGCCATCGGTATCGCCAACATGTCGACGGCGGAGAAATGTTTCTTCGTGCAGCGGTGCAGCGTTGTCTTGCAGAATGTGTACTGTGTGTACTTCGCGCTTTGTTCTTGATAAATCGTCATTCGGGAGTCGAACTAAACATTGTCCCGTTCGTAGCAATAAAAATGATAACCGGTGCATGAAACGTCAAGTAAAGCACCGTCGTGCACCGTTTCCTTACGTGCCTTGGTGCCAGGTGACGACTTCGGGTGCGCCATGACTGCCGACTATGGCGTACGGTGCGTCAGTGAATTTCCACGGGCGCTGTATCGGACGGGAGCACAGCGAGTGACTTCATCGGTGCAGATAACGACGTAGCTGTTTCTGACTGTATCGATGCCAAGATCATAGCTGACGTTGCCGGTGCTGCGGAAATGGACCCGTGTGGTTTGAAGATGCCAGCCGCTGCTGCCACCGCTAAACCCTTTACCGCGCTACAGAGCTCGCATCAGCGTTCAGCGTCGATCACAGCTGTTGTGGCGGAAGGTGCTGAATTTACTTCTTTGGAAAGCTTATATAATATTGACGATGACTTGAGGAATTCACGCCACACAAGAAGCAAGACAAGTTGACGGACTTTTTTCATGCGAAATAAAGTGCGCGAACTTGCAAAAGAAGTTCTCGCTTTGTTCTTTAGCATATGTGAGCGAATCGTCATGTTCGCGCTTTTTACGATTTCAGAAAACTGTGTCGAGGCCTGCAGTGCTTTAATTAAAGCCTTAAATACGCATATTTCGAATTATCGATATATCGAACTATTTCGCGATCCCTTTCGAGTTCGATATATCCGGGATCGACTGTACTACAGCTGTGTGTGGTGTAGCGCTACTTTAAAGGAGTACTGACATGAATTTTAAATATTCTCGGGTTGTTGCTCAAAATAAAAGCACGGGTGTTGAGAACCCTAAAAAAAGTGTCGTAGTGCTTGGGAATGTATTGAATAGATCTTTAATACCGCTACCTTAAAACAGCAATTTCGGCTTCAGTATCGAGGGGGTGGCTTCGCAGTGACATGTCAACACAAGTCTGACGTCATGGGAAGACTGCAACTCGCAACATACTAGCAACAGCTGTCAGTTTGCTGTCAGTCGCCCGTATTTCACGTAAACGCCACCGAGTAAATTGTCATCCAGACACTCTGACAGTATAGTCTGCAATTTGGGCTGCATGCAGGACGCAGATTTCGCAAACCCACTGAACTCTGTTGACTTGTCGTGATAATGTCCATTGAGGTGGGGCTAGCTCACAGATCCTGGGTGATGAAAAGTTTAATATCAAAGTAAAATATTTTCTACGTGTTGTCTGCCTCCTGTGTGTCGAGAGCGTTAATAGTGCATCCCATGGAAACGAAAAATGTCCCTTTTGGGGTGCCTCAACATCGTGTCAGTGCTCCTTTAACCCTTCATGGGGCATAATGTTAGGAACAAGGCACGCCACCTATTGAGGACGGCATTGTCATTTCTATCAGCTTCTTATAATATGTACAAAATTTGATCTCTCTATTATTAAAGGGGCCCTGCAACACTTTTCGAGCATGCTCAAAAAGCGCTTCCGATCGGTAGTCGAGGCTCCCGAGAACACGCGAGCCAAATATTATAGCGATGCGCACGGCCTGGAATTTACAATAAATTCTCAAAGTCAGCTGAAAATCGCTCCCTCTTCTCTCGACAAATGATGTATTAGTCCGCAAAATATGACGCGATTGTCGGCAGTTCCACCATTGGCTGATGTTATAATCACGATAACACCCTCATTATTACTTTCGTTGTTAATTTTGAGTTCAATAAGTAGATAATATGTATGTTTATATTCTGTTATCGCGTTAAAAACACCGAACAAACATTAATATTAGCACTTCCGGTCTCACCGACAGCTCGTCTGCTCGTAGTTGCGTGGTTCCGTTTTCTTCGCCATGCGCAGTGCCGAAAACGTGAATATTTCTGTGCTTTTGACCATCGCCGGTTGCCGTTGAGAGTGGCAGCCGTTCGAGTGTTGCCTCGTCAGCTGAGAACTGCATCGTGGGCACGTTCTCACGACCGACCGAGGCACGGGCGCGTGTCTCCGATAACAATGCTGGCGTCCGGTAATGGCGGCGCTTCGGGGTCGTCTGCCAGTGCCGTCTTACGAGGCGGTGTATCGGAGTATGGGCCGAAACCGATCTCAGCTGTCATTCGTTCCAAACGAGCGCGCACGTTTGCTTCCATGGTTGGCAGAGCGATGAAAACACTACGGCGTTCGAGGTGCACACCCAACATTACCAAACCTACGCGCAGTTTTCAAGCACGCGCGATACACAGCGCGATCGACTCCGCTCGACGAGAACGACGCAAGCCGACCGGAAGTGGCGGCACAGACCACGTGGTTGCGCCGAGACGCCAGAGAGAAAAAAATGAAAAAAAAATGCCGCCGGCGCTGACGTCGCCTCCTCGCACCTCCGCCCTCCCTCCCTCCCCTCACGCCGCGCGCAGCTTTCCGCGCGCTCGCTGCGTTGAGTTGAGAGAGAAAGCTGCGGAACGTGATCTCTATAATTTGGTAACACCACTTAGACTTGACGGATTCGAAAAATTTTTGCGGCATATGGCTCGTGAAGAGTCATACGTCAATAATGGGACTATTCCAATATAACAAAGAAAGGTGTTGCAGGGCCCCTTTAAGAATTTTTGAGAAAAAGTGGGACATATGTGTCCCACTGCCCTATGAATGTATCTGCAAAAGTGGGACGACGCCACTGACCACTGAAAGACAGTCATTTCAGAAAAAAAAAGTACTTTTATTTTTTTATGCAAACTTGCTGCTTCCTTACAAACCACAAAGGACAGAGCCTACTCTCTATCACAAAAAAAAAACTCAACTAAATATTTATTGTATGTTCACTTGCTATTGGCAATCGAGCAGCAGGTGTGGGTACTGGGCATGCCTGCAACAGTCCAGTTTTTGTCCGTGGAGGAAGCTCAACTGCTTCCTCCACTAGAAGAGACTTCCCTGCGTGAAGCAGAATGAAAATTGGATACTGCAATCAGTTGCACACAATGTTAGACTGGCTACGCTTTCGGAAATATATCACTGAAAGGTTGCCAACTTTGCATTGCACAAATTTTTGAGGAAACTGTATGGGTAAGAGCAAATAGAACCACTATAATAGCACATTTAGGAAGTCGTGAGATGGAGATAAACTTTTCAAACTTACTAATCATGCTGAATCGGCTGGAGGGCACGTCAAAATCTGATGGAAAAAGGATACAGAACATGGAAGCGAAATGGTTCGTTTGAAACACGTGTATGTGCTGGCACCTTGCGAATAGGTAACCCAAGCTCAAGTTTATGGCGTGACAACAGCGCCGCGCTGCGGCTCTGGAGAGAAGCTCGGTCTCTGGCGCAACTGGGGGCAGGCGCAGTCGACTCAGCCTGTTTATCGGCAGCGGGAACATGCGCACGCGCGCGTTTGTCAGTCTGTGTGGGGAACTAGGGCGACGTGCCCACGGCTTGGCACGCTGAACCGAGCGGCTTGCTGTGCGAAGCTGCATTTCCACGTTGGCAGAAGTGACCCCGCAGAAGCGCAAGCGAGGTCCGAAGTATTGATTTGTCGTAGCCTGCCACAACAGTGCAGACAACACCAAGGCACGCGATTCACGTGTGAAACTGTATCGGTTCCCAGGCATGTCGCACAAAAAATAAAGGCAACAAGCGTGGATCACCGCAGTAAGGAGAATCAAGTATGTTCTAGCTGACAGCGCTGTCTCGCCTTCTGTTTTGGCTGTTTCAGTTCATTGCTATCGTTCATTTCGACTACCTGAATCGGTATGCAACGCGGCGCATGCACGCTGCGACTACAGTAATGGTTACTCGCTGTCTTCTCGCATTGTGAAAGTCCAGTTACGGTTGTAGGTCAAACAACTTTGTGTTTTGATTCCCCGTGTTCGTGAGACCTACCATCGTTGTTGAAGGCTCACACTCGCGTTATACTGTTACGTTGCGCGGTTGGTTGAATTCAACTGAACTCGGCACATTGTCCGAAGTTCGGCACCTGCAATTTACGCGTTGGGAAGGCTGCTTTATCACGCCGGAAAGATTGTCTGTGTATTTTCAGCAAACTTTGACATCATTCTGCAGGCTTGCTTTGTTTTTGTCGCTTTATTACAGTGATATATATTTAAGCTGCTAAATATAACTGGCCATAATACGTGCTTTGCAACTGCCACCTTTAAGTAGCTACCATCTGACTTTGTGCGATTTTCTAGCCGCGTTCGTGCAGCAGGTTTTATACGCCTGTAAAGTCGATATCTTCATAAAAAGAGAGTGCAAGCATGACGCGAGTCGAAAAAAACGAAGCGAGCAGTTCATCTTGCTTCACAGTGGTTAAAGCTCAGCTAGCTGCCTCACATCTTAATCGGCGGGTGATGCTCCAGCGGCACGGAGGACTTGACTCTAACCTTCTCAGGAAACAGTGCTATGGCCGTATAATTTTTTTTTTCGTACGCCGCAAACGTTTGTTCACGAAAGTACACGGCTGCTACTGCAAGCATGCCATATCAAAACAACAATCATATGATTCGTAGTCCACAACGCAGAACATTGATAGCGTTCACGGCTTCATTCCGGAGTGCATATGGACCATTACACATTTTTAACATGACGGAATGAGACTTACCTCGAGGTATACGTCCTACACGGTGTAATCGCAACTTGGGAAATGTGTTTCACTTTTCGGGCGTCGTCGTCGTCGATCATCTGCTCTTCACCGTGAATGTGATTGACGATCCTTTCTCCTTTTATCAAGTTCGCTTTTCGGAAGTGCCGGTCAAGCTTGAAGAACTGCACTCAAACATCGTTATAACGAACATGGATATAACGAATTATTGGTTATAATGAAGTAAATGAAGGATAGTCTTGTAATAGCTACAGTGTTACAAATAAACGTTTATAACGAATTTTCGGATATAACGAAGTTGTTTTCGTGGCAGATGCTACTTTGTTATAATGAGGTTTGAGTGTATTTGAAGCCGCACTGCAGGCGGTACATTGTGAGGTGCCGCAAGTGCACCGCGAGAGCTCTGCACGTGCACGGAAGCGAGCGGCAGCGTGTTGGATTGAAGGGAAAACGAGCCTTGTTTGCACCCAGTTTCTTTTTTTATGCCAGAGATTGCGCTGCCTGTCAAAAGCAGCAGCGCCACTAAGCAATGCTTGGGGAGCCTATACCATAAAAACAACTACCAAAACCTCTTTCTAGAACATGCACACGGCCGTACTAGAAGTCTGAAAGCAATCAATTCAGTGGTTTTGTTCTGAAAAATTAGAACATGGCGAAGAATTAAGTGGGACATAAGAGTCCCACTGCTCCACAAGGGGTTAAGGCTACTGCACACTTTGAATAGGCGACAACCTCGACAGCCTGGGCCGCCGATCGCTGCTGCCTCATTGTGCGCACGGCTTTGTAGAAACGAAAGCAGGTCGCTCTTGCGGACTTGAGTGTTGCGGGCGCCGAGAAATGTCATTGCATTCACGCTATCACGCATACGGTAGAGCAAGCGTAGCGCTGTTGAAACCATAATGCATGCGTTTATTAGGTGACAACCCAAATGCACATTGTTTGCAGGAAGCTTATCGTCACCGCGTTAAACCAACAAGCTACTCACTGCATCTATGATGGTCAGGAGTGAAGTGTGTATGAAGAACTTTACCACGGAAAATCTGCGCGTGTGGTACAGCAATCAGCCCGGCAGAGACGACGTGAGCCGAGTAGGTGATGCACTGCACACATCTAGCCAGGAGACGATCGGCTCCACGCGGCCTTATTGTGTTTCAATGAAACTTCGTCTGTTTTCGCTTAGTAGCAGATCGCGGTGCAGATGTGTACACATGTATCGCGAAGAACTGATACTGCCCATTCTGTCGCCATATCAGTTGCTGCGCAGTGCCTGTGTATCCCGGACCCTTTAATACTTTTGAAATCCTCCTTGGCATCGCCACCGCGCCCTATTGGATGGTCATGCGCGAGAGTGCCAAAATCTTTTGTGCGCTGTGGCAAAAACAAAAAAAAAAGGCTTTGTGGTGGGTACTTCAGGCAATATTTGCTATGGCACTGTGTTTATTTCTTTGTTGGTGGCAATGGCGCACGTCAAGAGATGCAAATTTCTACTGAGTTGTTAAAGCGTACTACCGTTTAGTGCGTAGTTATGCCACGTTTCCAGCAGGTACGTATTAACGAGGTTTCACTGTATGTGACAAAAGCTGGCGTATGTTTTCATTTACTGTTTCTCAGGACCACGACAATGTAATAGACAGACATGAATGATTTGAAGTAAAGTTTTTAGTCATCAGTGATGGAGTCATTGAGGGACTGGATGTGTTGTGACCAGCGACAGCTAGTAGCCCTTTGCTAACCTTGGTACGCTTTTCCGCTTGACACCAGAGTACTGTGGTGAAAATTACTTAAGGAGCACTTCGTAGACAATAGTTAAAGCCAGAAATATTATAAGCACTGTCCTTGGTGTTTTTGGTGGTGTTGGGACTGTTTTTCGAGTTATTTATAGCCGTGCCCACACAATCGGGAGGTTGGCTCAAAATTCAGGAGCTCCTCATGCAAATCGGAGAGTTGGCAGGTGTGCACGTCCCCAACAATCGTGCATGTTGACGTTGAGGGGCCTAGCTCGAAAAGCCTGCCTGCTTCCTCTTTAAGTCCTCGTTCACCATTCATAGGATGTCTGATTGCAAGGACATGGCTTACATCAACATGGCAGGCGCATGTAAACACAGTTCACCGACGCTGCCTCGAGCACAGCAGCATAAAAAGAACTGTGACCCCAACGCCATCTGTAATCTAAAATCAAAGACGCATATGGCCTCCAAGATTCGCACACACAATCTTGGAGGATGCGACATACCGCTGATGGGTGATGATGAAACTGGCGGTGCAGGGTGCATACTCACACGTGATTGCATTGTCTTCTGCGGCAGCGCGGGCAGCACCTGTTTGTACCTGTGCAGTAGTGTATATTCGTATGAAACATTGTGGGGTGAAAATGATTCGCAAAACCCGTACTTTATTACGTTGCAGGCTGATAGGCCTTGATGGGGCCAAAGAAAAATTCGTATCACCCCGAAATTTGTATGAGCCATCATCGTATTACCGAGGTTCTAGTGTATTTAGATTTAGGTGCATGTTAAAGAACCCCAGGTGTTCAGAAATAATCCCCCCTACATCATGCCTCATAATTACATTGTTGTTCTTGCCCGTAAGACCCCAAAAATTATCACTTGGCAGGTGTATGCCACTGCCTGTCATCTGTATGGTTGGGAGGCCCCATTGCAGTCACTGACTTTGGGACCTTCTATTGTGCCACCTGTCTCTCAGCTGGGAAAATGACCACCAGTGCGAGAGTGCCACAACAGCGTGCAGTTTGAAGTATTTGAAATTTGAAGTTTTACGGAGCCTGGCCGGATGGTGCCATTTAGTTTGAATTATTCAAAATTTCGAATGAGCTGTGAATTAACTAGCTTTGGCAGTGTAACAATTTAGCATTGGCATACTTTGTGACCATCCCGGCCGCGGCGGCTGCATTTTCGATGGAGGCGAAAATGTTTGAGGCCCCCGTGTACTTAGATTTAGGTGCACGTTAAAGAACCCCAGGTGGTCGAAATTTCCGGAGCCCTCCACTATGGCATCTTTCATAATCATATCGTGGTTTTGGGATGCCCCAGATATTTAAAAAAAAATAATACTATGTGACCATGTAACATGGATTATGTTTCTTTGTGCTCATGTAGATGGAACGTCAGAAGGAGCCTCCTACACCACCACCACCTAGGCCAGTAGCTGTTACAGAGCGGACTGTGCCAGCATTTCAGCGAACTGTAGAGGTGGACACCCGTATGCCAACTGGACGCGAAGTTTTGCGGGACCCACGAGAGGTTTTGCGAGACCCTAGGGAACCCCGGGAAATTAAGGACCCCCGAGAACCTAAGGATCCTCGTGAGGCTCGGGGCACTGTCTCAGGCCCCCCAGCACGCCCAGACAGGAATCTGATGGCTGAAAGACAGGCAGTAAACAGGCGGCCTGCTTTGCCAGTGCGCGAGTGGGACCGGGACAAACTGCGTCAGGAGACGCCACCTCCACCACCTGCTGAGCGGGCACCTGCCCAGTCTCGGAACAGGGCCACTTCTCCACCAGACAAGCGAGAGCGTCGAGACAAGAAAGGTAGATGTGCCTACTGTCCTTTCGGCTGACATTGTAGGTGTCTAGTTATTCTGCACCGAGGAGTTTGCAAGCAGCGCAACTCATTCTATGAAACCTGGTGGCCATTGTGCATACTCCCAAGCAGCTAAAATTATTGGATGCTTGTTGCATGTGATAAAAACATGCAGCCTTGTTTGCAAGTTGTTGCACAACGTACAGACAAATGTGGATGTATGTATCAGTGGCTTTGTTATACACTCAAACCTCATTATAACAGTCACATCTGTCACGAAAATAACTTTGATATATTCGAAAATTCGTTATAAACGTTTATTCGTAGCACTGTAGCTATGACAAGACTATTCTTCATTTACTTCGTTATATCGAGGTTTGAGCGTATTGTGTTATGAAGGAGTACAGAGCAGTATGCAGTCAGCCCACATTCATCTTCAGGGTATCATTCAGTGTACAAAACTGATAAGTGGAACCTCGATTATACGTCCCCCGGTTTTGCGACGACCTGTATTTTACGACGAATCGGTTTGGTCCCGGCAAAACCCCCATAGAAATAATGTATTTAAAACCTTGGTTATACCACAAAATTTTATGCCGATCCTGCATCTTACGACGACTTTTCGATTCCGTCGGAGAGAAAACACCACCTTCTTTAGTCGAATCGGACGCCGACAAAAATATTCCCGTGTGCAAAATAACTTAAGGGGAGACGTGGGTCTTGAAAAGTGTGTTTTTAATAGTTGGGTGAGCTGAATGAAATTTAATACACTTATGCAGGTTTTTCTGCAGATTCCAAATCTGCGAGTATATTTTTAATAGCTGCATTAGAACAAAAGATATGCTATTTCTACAATGTTTTCTAGCACATCTCTTACGGGGATTTTTGGCAACTTCTTTTCATCAAACACAAAAGCAAAGTATTTGGCAAGATTGCCAGAAAGCTGGTCTAGCCGATGATGCTATTTATTTTCTTATAATGTTGTTTACCAAATGATAATTCTTGATAATCATAAAATGTATGAAGCAAGAATTTTTCACTTATATTTGCATGCATTTATTTTGCATTCGAAGATTGATGAAAACAATAAAATTAGCATCATCGGCTAGACGAGCTCTCTGGCAGTCTTGCCACATACTTTTGTTTTTGTGTTTGACAAAGCAAAGTTGCCAAAAAGTACCGTAAGAAATATGCTCTCAGAAATTGCATATCTTTTGTTCTAATGCAGATAATAAAAATCTACTTGAAGATTTGGAATCTGCAGAAAAAACTGAATAGGTGTACTAAATTTCATTCAGTTAACCTAACTAATAAAAAAAAAATTTTCATGACCCACGTCTCCCCTTAAGTTCCCCTAGGTTGTCGATTAGAAAAGTAGAAAGTGAGACAGCATGCCTTCTTAGAATGTAAAAATTTATTCTCCAGGCAGTTCATGCGCTTCTGTGATCCAGTTTCCCTGGCTTTTAAGATCGCTTCAGGATACGCCTCGATCGCATGCGTATCCAGGGTCGTTACCTAGACGAGCTCTATCTAGTACACGGAGAAGCTCCAACTGGCCATAAAGCTCATCTTTGAGATCCGGATGTTTTCACGTTTTCAGTCCGTGGAACTTTTCCTGGTCGACATACAGCTGATCAGCCTTTGTTTGCGGCACTCGCAGTCGCAGGCCTTGAGCACGCAAAAGGACGTGAGACAGCTATTTACACAGTGCAAAATAACTTTCGCTTGACGTGGACGTTCATAATAACGGCGGGACATCACCAGTTGCACTTCACAAGGGAACAAATACGATGCGCACAGCTCAGTCATGCACGACAGCATCCGAGGCAAACTCGTGCTACGTTGCCGTTATGTGATGGCGATTACACTGTGTCTGACTCTTCTGACAGGAGGCTGTTGCAGACGGGGTTTCGGTTTTGTTTTCATGTGCAGCCACTTTTCAGACTCGATTTATCGGGAGAAAGATGCGCGTTGGATTCAATATTTTGAAGTTAAGGATAACGACTCGCTCACACCTCATTAACTAAGTAATGCTGCCATTAGCTGCCGTTTTCAAAAATAATTTGGTCTACCAACCTTGGAGAAGCTCAGGATCATGTCATGGGCTATTGAGGCTGTCTGTTCCCTTTTTTTGGGCAAAGCTGACTGCCACTGCCAATATTTTTAGTTTTTCGATTATGCGACGCCCGGATTATACGGCGGTTTTGCGTGGTCCCCTCAAAGTCGTATGTATAATCGGGGTTCCACTGTACAAAGAAAATGCGGCACTATTTGCTGGCATCTTGAGCTGACAAAACTGGCGGGAAGATATTTGATACTGAATGTATGCATGCACGAGTAGAACAGGCGTATAAGTTATTAAGGAATATTTATATTTTTTGATTTTCTCTCTTTCTAGCATTGTGCTTGTCATTGTCTTCACTCATGTTATTTTTGCGAATTTATTTTGAAAGACAATTTGAACAGGGATTGATTTATGTAGGGAACATAGTAACCAAATTACTTGAGTGTTAAGGCCAGGGTGTCTACCGACCGGGAAAACCGGGAAAACCGGGAATTCTCAGGGATTTTGAGTAGTCTGGAAATTCTCAGGGAAAACTCAGGGAAATTGTGCTCCCATCAGGGAAAATCCACAGTATCTTTATTGAAAGGCGACGAAAATCGCGGTAGCGCTTGCTCGATATTTTGTGAACGCATTTTTCAAATCAAACGGCCGCTGCGGCTGCGGGGAAGTGGCGCACCTTGCTGCTGTCATCGCCTTCGGAGCGGTGAAGTGGGAGAGAATCCGGCTAATGCGTGGCATGCGGGAACCGCGAACCACGACACATCGTATCGCGCAATGTTGTCAGGATGTTCTGGGAGTACGCGGTGTAGTTCTGTAATCTTTCTCGCGCGTGCTGTGCGTTAGCGCCCGATATGGTGTTTTTGTTATCGCCGCGTGTCAAGTAACAAGCATGATTAGTTGTAGAAGCGGTAGCAGTAGATGTAACGAGCTTGAGTTATCTTGCAAGCGATCGCGATCGCGCAGGAAGCGGATGTCTTCGACAAGGCTCGTATCTGGCAAGCCATCCCGATCGGCGAGAAAAAAGACGCTTGTTGGCTGTTATCGGAGAGCTCACTCCAGGGGCGTAGCCGGGGAGGGGGGGGGGGGGGTTGAACCCCCCCCCCCCCGAAATTTTTCGATTTTGCTTGCCTATATTACATGCACGCATACAAACACACGCACAAACATACATAAAGTATGGTTGAACCCCCCCCCCCCCCCCCCCCCCCCCCCCGAAAAAATTTCTGGCTACGCCCCTGGCTCACTCGCTGTGATCCCGAGCTTCAAAGATGCTATGGATGCTATGTAGGACTCCGTGAAGAATATAATAAATTTCCAGGCGAGAGCTAGCGTAACTAACGGGCCCATTCACAGCAAGTGAAAGCTTTCTTATTTCTTTTTTCCCCAATGAGGGCACTGCTGAAACAAGTTTTAGGCAGTCGACTGAAATTTTTTGGGGCTGCAGCTGGCAATTACCAGCCACACCACGTAGGTGTTTGCTACAAAGCCGAATTACAAAACTTTTTAGGGCCATGGCATAGCGGCGACCGAAATTCGCGACACCGGCACGGGTCCCACATGCTCGATTCGGCGCGCGATGTCGGAAAACAGTAACGTTTCCACCATAATTGGATGTGCCGTAATTCACGCTGTTGCCGTGCTTTCATGCGATCTTAGCCCGCAGCTATATTGCTTTTTTTTTTTTTTGCGATAGCAATTATATAGACACTCCGACGTGAATTTTTTGCCTTCGCCATGATCTTCCCTATCAAGTCCAAATCGCGATTACATCACCCCGCGCGTCGCATGCTCCATGTGCGAGTGAAAGTGCGCGAGCGCTGCCGACGAACGGGGCTTAAGCAGAGATGAAACAAGCCGACTGTCTCATTCGCGCGATGGGCACATGGATAGGAGCCGGCGCGTTGGGAGGGGGGGGCTGGCTGCGTGAGTCCGACAGGAAGTGCGTACTTTGTACCAGCGGGCGTGGTCGCGTGCACCGCGGTATCTTTAGTGGGGATCAGCATACGGCTCATACCTTTGTAGGTATTGTGCTCTAATTGCAGAACTTCCGTTGAAGCCATAGCAGTGGCAGATCCCGGGGGGGGGGGGGCGGTAGCGGCGATCGCCCCCGCCCCCTCCCTTCAGTGCCTGTCGTCCACCTCCTTTGCCAGGCTTGCTTGTCGAGTTTGCCCCCTTTGTCAGGTTGCTTTCCCTGCCACTGTCCAAAAGGGGTAAAGAGAATCTTGTCCCTGCTCTCTACCTCTCATTGCTCTACCCTTTCCTGCTTCCCTATGCACATTTCCAACGAAGGCTTCTTAGGCACCGCCATAATCCCCTCTGGGCTGTTGTAAATATGCGTGACCCACCAAAATGCACTGCTGAGCGTTGGATTCAGCCTTTGTACCCCCCCCCCCCCCCCCCCCCCCCCCCCCATTATGTACCTGAATCCGCCCCTAAGCCATAGATCATAGATAGGGCACTTCTCTTAGTGCAGCGGCTGCGTTTCCTGAAGGAGCGAGCTGCTAGCCTATATTCATATAAAATTCCTCTTTGTTGCTATCGGATTTACTATTTTGCTCTCGCGGTGAAACTGACTCTTTTTTTCTAACGTGGGATGGTTTTCGATGTTGTGCGTTCGTGGAGAGCAAATAGTTCGGTTGGGCAACATGATAGCAAAGGCGTTGCATTGCTCTGGGCAACGCGCGAGGATTTGACAACAACCCGCAGCAGCAGAACAAGCGCAATTCCACAGTGCATTAAACCCGCATTTGTTTCGTCTTTACATGACACTCTGGCAAGGCATCTAACTGTGATTGCGGCATCTCAGGCTCAACAAAATTGATTTTTTTTCACGCAAAAAATTAAAAAAAAGTTTTTTCATGTTGCCATATTAGTCGAATTTCAGTTTAACGAAGTTTCGATATAACGAAGTGAGTTGCCGCTTTTACCAACTTCGCTATATTGAGGTTTATCTGTTCTATGTACTATTCAAATGGGATTAAGTCGTTTTCATTTTCTAAAATGCGTATTAGAGAGTGACATCACCGAGCGATATGGTCTCTACCCATCTTGACATAAAACAAAGTTCTGTTTCACTCAGCGAATTTCAGCAAAAACACTCAGGGAAAACCTGGAAAACTCAGGGAATTTAGAAATGTCAACTCGGTAGGCACCCTGGTTAAGGCCATGCGATGTTAAAAGGTGCAGATTGTCAGGCTTTTGCAAAATATAGTGGAATCTTGTTGATACTTCTCTTGGAGGAATAATGTGTATATTTCAAAATTGTACTATTCGAGACGAGTTTATAAACACAAAGTTTTTCACAGTTGATGGGGAACTTGCTTTTATACAGCGACTTTGAAACAAATGGCCAGCTTGCACTGTGCTTGTTCTTTTAAAGGGACCAACAACTGGCTAGAACGTGTGATTAGATCCTGGTAGAAATGAAAATACCGTAAAATATAGTGACAGGTTCCAGCACATTTCTCGCGTTTTGAGTAGGATGTGACAAGAAACCATGTAACTTGATTCATGGCTGCGCTAAAAACACGGACACCAGAAGAGACGTACACAGGACGGGCACAACGTCTCTTCTGTTGTCCGTGTTTTTAGCGCAGCCATGAATCAAGTTACAAGTTGGCACCAACTGGCCCAAATGAAAGCATTACTGCGACGAAAAACCAGTCTGTCGTTCAGCCAAGCAGAAGAGCCCTGCAGCTGGATTATGGAGTCGATCACTTTGCTGTATGTAGTCACGTAGCGTGATGGTGTAATTAATTAGTCCTGAAAATTAGAGTATGTATACAGTCGATCCCGGATATATCGAACTCGAAGGGGGCCGCGAAATAGTTCGATATATCGATAATTCGAAATACGAAATATGCGTATTTAAGGCTTTAGTTAAAAGCACTGCAGGCCTCGACACAGTTTTCCGAAATCGTAAAAAAGCGCAAACATAACGATTCGCTCACATATGCCAAAGAACAAGGCAAGAACTTCTTTTGCAAGTTAGGGCACTTTATTTCACAGGCAAATAGTCCGTAAACTTGTCTTGCTTCTTGCGCGCCGTGAATTTATTAAGTCATCGTCAATATCATTGAAGCTTTACAAATAAGTAAATTCAGCACCTTCGGCCACAACAGCGGTGATCGACGCTGAACGCTGATGCGAGCTCTGTAGCGCGGTAAAGGGTTTAGCTGCGGCTGGCATCTTCAAACCGCACGGGTCCATTTCCGCAGCACCGGCAGCGTCAGCTATGACCTCGGCATCGATGCAATCAGAAACAGCTACATCGTTATCTGCACCGATGGTGCTTTACTTGACGTTGTTCCAAGCAGTGGTCATCATTTTTATCGCTACGAGCGGGACAATGTTTAGTTCGACTCCCGAATGACGATTTATCAAGAACGAAGCGAGAAGTACACATGCCGCAAGAGATAATGCTAACAACGCTGCACAAAGAAACAATTTCCACCGTCGACATGTCGGCGATACTGATGGCACTTGTGGCTTTGTAGAAGGCAGCCGCTACTTTTGCGAGAAATGTGAAAAAAAAGCGTAGCCTCTGAGATCCGCATTTTAAAACCGAAAACACTAGAAATACGTCACGAAGTTGCGGATCTCGAAGGCCATGCTTTGCGGGCCCGCATGCCATCGTGCTCGGACAAGGAAGGGAGTGTAAACATTACAACAAGGCTGCCAAGTCACTTCAAAGTCTTATTTTGGTGCCCTCGGCAATCAGCCTCTTTGAAAAACACTAGCCCATGCGTTCAAACCTACGGATCGCGCGTCAAATATACCGGTGAACTGACAAGCGCTGCGCAACGAACTAGAGCAATGCAATTTCGTCACCTGCGCGCGACAAGGGGCTGGAACTTATAAGAATGCGGCCGAAAAATGATCAATATTTGTTAGGAAAAATGCACTTTCTGGGCTTCGGCGCGGAGCAGCGTTCGATATAGCGGATGTTTCGCTGTGCGGGAGTTCGATATATGTGCACACCAGCCCCATACTTTTGCATGGGAAATTCAAGGGGATTTCTCAACTGTTCGATATAGCCAATAATTCGATATATCCGAGTTCGATATATCCGGGATCGACTGTATTATCTATCCCCGCTCTATTTTGTGGTGCTTATGAGGTAAAAGGAGTAGCACGGTGAGAAGCGGTACTGCCTTCGCAGTAGCCAGTGGAACATGTCGAGCTGCAGTGCATGTGTAGCAAAGCACCGCGCTTGAACACGAGCCACAGATAGAAAAATTCTGATTACAAATGTTTTTTGGCGTTTTACACATTACCATTTTGTGATTAGACACTCTCATCGGTAAGCTTTATGTTGCGCTAAAGAAAATAGGCACCATAAAAATTGGTTGTTGGTCCCTTTAAATGTATTGGTTGTACCAGCACACAACCAAAGCTGGCATGAATTAAGGAAAGTGTAAAAGTAAGTGCCAGCTGGTCTAAGCATTGACGTGTAGCAGGTTCTTAATTTCCCTTCTTTCTTTACTTGCAGAGAAAGTGTGGTATGTTAACTTGGTGTTTTGAATTGAGTTATTTACAGTGGAACCCCAATTATACAATTTTGAGGGGGCCATGCAATACCGTCGTATAATCGAAAAGCTAAGAATACAGGCACTGACACACAACCTTGCCCCAAAAAATGGGGTACAGACTGGCTGAATAAGCCCACGGCACACCCTACACTCGTCCAACGAAGGTAGATAAAATTATTTCTAAAAATGACAGCTAAGCATTTAGTTGAAGGGGGGTGAGCAAATATTTATTTTCAACTTTTAAAAAATCTAATCTAACTCACATCTTTCTGATAAATTGAGCGAAAATTGTCTGCGCATAAAAACGAAACCAAAACCGCATTGGCAACAGCCTCCTGTCAGAAGAGTTGGATACAGTTACATCGCCATCACGAATTGGCAACGTGTTGGTGATGACATGTAGCTTATGTCAAGGGAAAGTTATTTTGCGCGGTGAAGATAGCTGCGTCGTGTCCTTTTTGCATGCTCGAGGCCTATGACCGAGTACAGCAAACAAAGGGGTGAGATCTTCAGCTGCATGTTGACCATGAAAACTTGCCACGGGCCGACAAAGTGAAAATATCCGGATTTTGAAGACGAGCTTGCCGACTAGCTGAAGCTACTTCATGTAGATCGAGCTTGTCTAGGTAACAGCCCGGGATACGTACGTGGTCGAGACATATCCAGAAGCGACCTTAAAGCCAGGAAAACTGGATCACAGAAGCAAACGAACTGCCAGGAGAATAAATTTTTCATTCTACGAAGGCATGCTCTACCTCTCTCACTCTTTTTTTCTAATCATTAACCGAGGGGCACGTAAGTTTTTATTTTGTGCCCGCGAATATTTCGTCAGTGTTAGATTGGAGTAAAAGAAGGTGGCTTTTTTCTCGCACGGCATCGGAGAGTCGTCGTACGATGCGAGGTCGGCGTAAAATTGCGTGGTATAACTAAGGTTTTTATTACATTAATTCTATGGGACCTTTGTGGGGACCAAACAGATTCGTCGTGAAATGTGGGTCGTCGCAAAACCGGGGTACAATTGAGGTTCCACTGTATATGATCTGCAAGGCTGCCAGACCAAATCCAAACATTTGTATTACCCGGTGGAATGTGGTTGTACGCTTGCAAGGAACGAAAATAAAACATCTAATACTGCAAGAATTGTTATGTACTGTGGCGGTCAAAATATTACGGACCACGCGAGCGCATGGCAGGCAGCACCGAGGCGGCTTCTCACGGCTGCTTGCGAAGCTCTAGAGCGCGCATTGCGCACGTGCATCCTTGTTTACCTACCGGCCTGCTTGTTCGCTCGGTTCAAGTGCGCGTGCGCCGGAAAGCCAGAGAAATCGCAAGGTGCAGCTTCTGCAGTCGCCGCGGAAGCACCGAGCGATGATATCGTGACGAAAATACGTAACTTGTACTGGCAGTGCTCGGTGTGCGCCACACTCTACGCTTTGTTCCCAGGTGCTCCGCAGCGTGGAAAATACGCTTTGCGTCAGTTTGTCCCAAATCGACATGTGTGATAAGATTGGCTTACCCAGCAGATTCCATTTGCGGAACTCATGCATGCTGCAATTTTTTTTTTTGTCGTGCTTGGTGCAACTATCCTGCGCCCGTTCATATGCGCTATAAAAGAAAAAACTTGGCATCAACCGGTTTGTAGCACAAACCTACAAAAAAAACCCACATGGGTTGAAAAAAATGAAAAAGAAAAATCTTGAAAGCTGACGAAAAATTTGTCCATACCAGGACAAAGTTTTCGCCAAGTGGAAAAGCTTTCTTTTAGGCAAATCGCTCGGGGCTTCTGCGGTGACTGCAGAAGCGGCACCTTGCGATTTCTCTGGCGTTCGGGTGCGCGTGCACTTGAAGCGAGTGAACGAGAAGGCCGGCAGGTAAACAAGGATGCGCGTGCCCAGTGCGCGCTCTAGAGCTTCGCAAGCAGCCGTGAGAAGGCGCCTCTGTGCTGTCTGCCATGCGCTCCCGTGGTCCGTAATATTTTGACCGGCGCTGTACAATTGTATCAAAGAGATTCCACTGTAAACCACATATTTCTTTCATGCCATGTCTAAACGGCTGTGGCGTTTTGCAGCTGAGCTTGAGGTCATGGGTTTCATGCTTATCTATGGTACTTGAGTCTGATTGAAAGTGACTGGGACTGATGTGTGAAAACATTTGTGGTTACATTTCTGTGCATGTTTACAGGAGACATAAAACAGTTAAAGGGCCCCTCACCAGGTTTGACAATTCTGAGGTGACGAGCGCAATGCATGCACTGGTCGTTCACGAGTACTTCTGCCAAAATTTGCAACGCTACGCACTGCGTAAATGGGTCAAATTTCAAGCTGAACGCTGCTTGCACTTCTTCTCGCAGCCGTGCGCCCAGAGAATGAAGGGATGACGTACATGGTGGAATGGGCCTACGTAGATGGTAGTGCTGTGACGTTGCTCCTCTACGTAGACGACTGTGCTCTGACATCGCCAACAGTAGCACATGACACTGCGATAATTATTTGGCACGACGTGTAGTTTGTGTAATTTGTTGCTTGAATGGCTGAATAGAACTTGAGAGCAATAATAAAACACAAACGGAATATGTGCGTTTTCTTTTTTAATTTTTGCTGCTAATCGCACCGAGATTCGAGACTAATCTACCTCCGCTTCTCACGCGTTTGTGTTCTCACGCTTTGCGCATCGTGCAGATGCCACCCTTTACAACGAAACTAATTTTCTACCACGTTGCAGCGCTCATTAGGCTCATTTATCCTCCTGTGTCTAACTAGATGTTCATGCGGCACACCGCTAGTAGTATCGCGTCCGTACAAATGTCGCAGCTTTTGTGCTCAGTAACAGATTGAAAGCCAAGTGATCGGCGAGGGCGCATTCGGCATAACTTGCAGAGATGAAGCGCAAAGTACGGTGCCACAACACCGCTCGCGTCTCGTGTGCTCGGGCTGGTTCGGGCACGTCATGCGCTCATGACATTGTGTGCGCGTGATGTGTTCATGCGTATGCGCTATGGGATCCTCCTGCTCGCGTGCCGAAGAGAGCAGTGAAGGGATTTGGCTGGCGAAGGTTACACAGGGCGAGCGGCAAAGGTTTGCAGCTCGCCTCCTCACATCATGGTTTCGCGCCGCTACAATTTATTGTTTTTCTCAGCTTCTAACGGACCGATTAGAAAAATTCTTGTGGCATAATGCTCTTATTGGGCTCACAACAACTTCCAATGTCTAACTAAAATTCGTTATGTCATCTGGTGAGGGGCCTTTAAATGGATCCAAAGCCATCCATAGCATAGGTGTTAGTTTGGAACATACATTTTTCTCAGATTATTATGATTTGTTGTAGAAATTAGGAAAACAAACACAGTTTTGTCATTCCTGAAGTATAATAAACAAGATATATTGTACAGTAGACTCTCAGTAAACGGAAATCTGTTAAACGGAACTGCTGCTTAAACGGAACAACTGCATCTAATATAATTGGTTTCATACTTGGATTCTGCACTCCTGTTCATCTCTCAGTAAACGGAACTCCTGTTAAATGGAACACATTTTCTTGGTCCCTTCAGGTTCCGTTTAACGAGAGTCTACTGTAGTTGTGTGCATGGTAATGACTGCTGCACATGGGCTTATTTTTTCTCTCCCTTCCTTATCTGGGCGCAGTTCCAAAGTTTGACCTTGTGAAGTGCTTGTACTCGTTGAAAGCCTTAATCACAACCCTTGTAAACACATTTGAGCTAGAATATTTTAACTAAGAATTGTTAAACGTTTCATTGTTCCCCAGTGGCAAAGCGCAAATCAGAAGAAGATACACCAGCCAAATTGCTGGATGATTTGTTCCGTAAAACGAAGGCAAGTCCTTGTATCTACTGGCTGCCTCTTACTGAGGAACAGGTAAGACATGGTGCCAGTCTCTACTTCTTTACTTCTTTCTTTGCCAGTGAATTGAAGCTGTAAAACTTTAAATACATTGTAAGGCAATGAGCACTTTCATCTAAATTTGTGGTTTGTGTTTATTTTATGGCCATACAAAATATCATGAAGTATCAGAGCCATTGAAAGAACCTGAGCGTTCGGTCTAAAAGTTTGTCTGTATTCCTTTCAGCTTCAGGTGTACAAGCACCTTAAAAATTTGATGTCCTTCATTCACTGCAGTTCAATCTAGTTATATAGATCTTTCACTATATTGAACAGTTGTAACACCTCCTTGTAAGTAATGCAAAATTATATTTACATTATTCGCCCCCAAATGTTTAAAGAGCATTAGAAATACAGTAAAACCTCGGTGATACAAATCTTGCAGAGTCAAGAAAAGTATTCATATCCAAAAGTCGTATCATCAGAAAACATGGAAAATTAGTATGCAACAAAAGAAAGCTGGCGTGTGATTTCATTTACTGTTTCTCAGGGCCGCAGCAATGTAATAGACAGACATGAATGATTGCATGTAAAATTCTTAGACGTTAACATTCATACTGGTACTTGTAAATGTATCCTTTTCTATACTTTTCATATTCAGATAGCACGGAAAGAAGAGGAGCGAAAGCAACGGCGACAGGAGAGGGAACGCAGGCGACAGCAGCAGCAACTACAGGAAGAGGAAGAGCGCCGTAAGCGAGCTCTTGCACGTGACATGGCTGCCAAGACAAAGCAGGTAAGCTGTATGTGTAATTTTAGCTTGCCAAGGTTTAACCGATTTTCTGAAGTGGTGGGCTGTTAAAATGCCTGGTGAGAAAGAAAAGAAAAACGGAATTTAGCAATGAATATATGGAGATTGCTGGCTACCAGAAAGCTTGACTTTTTATTGCTCATTTGTGGTTGCAGAATGAATCCTTAAAATTCTGTTGTATTGCATTTGCGTTTATGTGACATGTGGTGGTGGTCCAACTGCACCAGATTTTACTATTTTCACCAGCTTTGAATGGCAACAGTGTTTTTTCCCTAAAATGTCTTTAGTATGGCCTAAAGAACCCTGATAGCTTTTTAAGATTGCTGCAGAATGCCACCCAAGTCCCTCCATCCACCAATGTGCTTTTTCTTATTTAATGGCGAATTCCACTGGTCGAGCTGGAGCAAGTTTTCTTGCTCCGCAGCCGAGAATCTACGTTCCACTGGTCGACTCGGAGCAAGTTTGAGTTTTCCACTGGCAGATTTGGAGCAACCCACTCCTCGATGGAGCGTTCCGCGTTGCTCCGTCTTGCAGAGGCGGATTTCGTCGGAATTCTGGCAACACGGTGCCGTCATTACCGGTACAGTCGGACAACTCGGTTTTCTCCAGCATTTTTGAGGTGGTGTCTGATCACCCTGTGTATTTGTTTACATTCCTAAAATGGCACCATTTGACTCTGATGAACGAGCTGCTGGTTTGCTTCCTGCTCTGAGCGATAGCAAGAGCAGCAGCGATGACGACGAACCGTACGTGCTCTACGAAATGATGTGTAAAGAAACCCCGCTGGTGCGCACGCCCGAAAAGCATCGCCTACGTCGAAGAACATATATCTGTGATATTTGTCAGCGCAACACAATGAAACAATACGCCTGCTTTAAGCCACTTCGTGGTCAAAATGCGCGCTTTGCAGCGGCGACCCATGGAAACACACGAGTGGAAGCAGAAGTAGTTTCCGGAGCCTGTTTACATGACATATGCATAAACAACTTCCGGAGCGACCTCACGCAAAGCATTCACATGTTCCACTGGCAGACTTGGCTTCGTGCAATCTGAGTGCTCGCTCCAGGATTTTGGTGGCCGCTCCAGCTCTCCCAGTGGAATTCACCATAAGCATATATGCAGAGTCTGGATCGGTCTAACTAAAGTATCTTTGCTACTGTGTCTGCTTGTGGCCTCCATTATGGTCAGCTGAGCATGTTGTCTTGTGTCTTAAAGTCATCGTTCTTGATGAGGAACGTGGAATACCTAGACAGGCAATTTATTTTTTTGTTACCATGTGCATTGTAACGCTGTGCAAGACGGCTGTGTGGCTACCACTTTATACAGGGTGTCTTTTTTTTTTTTTTTTTTTCGACAATACAGATTTCTATTTAAAAAATCTGACAGTCTCTATGTCGAAACGGAAATACTTTCCCGCAGCTAAAATGACGTTGACACGACTAATTAACAAAACTCGTTAATTAACTTCTTAATTATTTACTTGAGGGCAGTTGTTTATATTAGAAAGTTGTGGTGCATGATAATTCTGGCATACCCATTTTTTAGAAATCACGAAAGTTGCATGTAGTTTGAGATACTCAAACCTCGATATAACGAACACTGGTATAACGAATTACCGGTTATAACGAAGTAAATGAAGAACAGTCTTGTCATAGATACAGTGTTACCAATAAACGTTTATAACGAATTTTCGGATATAACGAAGTTATTTTCATGGCAGATGTGACTGTTATAATGAGGTTTTAGTGTATTCAGCGCCGAATTTCAAGGGCGCAATCGAAACTGACAGCGCCCGGCACGCAGAAAGAAATTTTCAACGAAGGTGAGCCGAAGCAGAATATGGCCAGAAAAATCTACAAGCATTCTGAAATATCCACAAGCAGATAGCCTAATGTCTGCGTGTGATGGGTGGTGCTTATCTGTTTCTTTCTTAAACTATAAAGAGATGCGAATAACTATTTCGCCTGTCTGCAAGAAACGCCACAGTGGCGGCCTGTGAGTTTTATGCTTCCCAGAAAAAGAGTGTTGATATTGCAGTTTTCTTGTGCGCAGTTCGAAAGAAATGGATAAGCACCAAACGCTACGTGAAAAAGTAAGGCGATGCGCAGGCACAGTGAGATGACTTGCAGCTCTTCACGAAAATTTATGGCCGCGGCGCGCCAACATTCAAATTTCGTCACTCCCTTGTGACAGGTAGTTCCAGTCCGACGTAGCAGAACGGTCGTGCTTCTTGTGTGCCTTGCGCGATCAGTTTTGCTTTCACCCTTGAAGTTCAATGATGAATATCTCGAGCTACGTGCAGCTTTTGTGATTTCTAAAAAAATAGGTGTGCCATAACTTGGCACACACTACAACTTTGTAATATACACACCTGCCCTCAAGTCATTAATTAAAAAGCTAATTAACAAGGTGTTAATTAGTCCCAACAGGGTCAATTTAACTGCAGCAAAGTATTTCCGCCTCAGCGTGGAGTTCGTGTGCGGAAACAACAGGAGCCTTCTGTCATAGATTTTTTATTTAAAAAATCTGTATTGTCTAAAGAAAACACCCTGCATATAGGCACCAAACACTTTAAAGGGGCCCTGCAACACTTTTCGAGCATGCTCAAAAAGCGCTGCCGATAGGTAGTCGAGGCTCCCGAGAACACGCGAGCCAAATATTATAGCGATGCGCACGGCCTGGAATTTACAATAAATTCTCAAAGTCAGCTGAAAATCGCTCCCTCTTCTCTCGACAAATGGTGATGTATTAGTCCGCAAAATATGATGCGATTGTCGGCAGTTCCACCATTGGCTGATGTTATAATCACGATAACACCCTCATTATTACTTTCGTTGTTAATTTTGAGTTCAGTAAGTAGATAATATGTATGTTTATATTCTGTTATCGCATTAAAAACACCGAACAAACATTAATATTAGCACTTCCGGTCTCACCGACAGCTCGTCTGCTCGTAGTTGCGTGGTTCCGTTTTCTTTGCCATGCGCAGTGCCGAAAACGTGAATATTTCTGTGCTTTTGACCATCGCCGGTTGCCGTTGAGAGTGGCAGCCGTTCGAGTGTTGCCTCGTCAGCTGGGAACTGCATCGTCGGCATGTTCTCACGACCGACCGAGGGAGGGGCGCAGCATGTCTCCGATAACAATGCTGGCGTCCGGTAATGGCGGCGCTTCGGGGTCGTCTGCCAGTGCCGTCTTACGAGGCGGTGTATCGGAGTATGGGCCGAAACCGATCTCAGCTGTCATTCGTTCCAAACGAGCGCGCAGGTTTGCTTCCATGGTTGGCAGAGCGATGAAAACACTATGGCGTTCGAGGTGCACACCCAACATTACCCAACCGACGCGCAGTTTTCAAGCACGCGCGATACACAGTGTGATCGGCTCCGCTCGACGAGAACGACACAAGCCGACCGGAAGTGCACTATGGCGGCACAGACCACGTGGTTGCGCCCAGACGTCAAGAGAGAAAAAAATGAAGAAAAAAATTCCGCCGGCGCTCTTGGGCGGAGCCTCGCTCCTCTGCGCTCCCTCCCTCGACTCGCTGCCTAGCTTTCCGCGTGCTCGCGGCGTTGAGTTGAGGGAGAAAGCTGCGGAACGTGATCTCTATAATTTGGTAACACCACTTAGACTTGACGGATTCGAAAAATTTTTTCGGCATATGACTCGTGAAGAGTCATACGTCAATAATGAGACTATTCCAATATAACTAAGAAAGGTGTTGCAGGGCCCCTTTAAGGGGGGATGCGGCTTTCGTATCGCGAAAAATGGCAAAAAAATCGATTTTTTGAAAATCGCATTTTTAGTTTCTGTAGCCCTTTTTATATCCAATTCCATGATATCTTCACCGAAAACCGCGTAGAAGTGCTATAAAAAAATTGTTGCGCCTGCCTAGGTGGCGAAAATTATTGGGGAAATGGCAAAAAAAACACTCATTTTCGAAAAATCATAGCTCCGCAACGACGCCACCGGGCGCCGATATCGTGGGCTCATCGGAAAGCGCATTTCTCCGTGTTCAAATTCCCCGCCGCTGCTGGCTCCTCCATTCGAAAACAAGCGCACAAAAAGCAAATGTTCGAAGGTCGTTTCGAGCCCTCCGATTGGCCGCGTCTGCCATGTTGCCCCAGCGTGCCTCGCCATTGGTCCGATGCTCGCTCCGGCAGATTGTCGTCTGCAGCTCGTGCGTCTCGATGTCATGGCTGTCGAAAGTCTCGCTACTTCGTGGCGTATTTGCACTCACTCTGTGTTCACGGCTCGACGATCACTTTGAATAGAACTACGTTTTAGTTTGGAGCTGCTAGCTGAAGCTCGGTGGGATTACGATGGCGCGCCGCGCTCGTAGCGAACATCGCAAACGCGCATCTCGGACCGACTCTCTAGCGCTGACTCGTCGGATCCGCGGTTGGAGGTTCTGCTTATGAGCACTTCGGACGTCGTGACGAAGACGATTGCAGGACGACTCTTTGTACTCGCGACCACGCATTACGTACTTTGAAACATCGGCCGGCGCGTCTACTGCGCGGAGTCGTCACTAGGCCTAACTCCGCTCACGGCGCCGGCACGTGACACGAACCTCGAACTTTGCGGGCAAGAGCAACGCGTTAGTGGACTCGCGGCAATGTGCTTCTACGCAAGCAATGAAGCGCATCGCCCGCCGACTCGGTACAGCGGATGGTCATTTTACACATCGGCAGCAGACCCCACGGCCAAGCTCGTCGCTCAGCGGGCGTGCGTCGGCGTCCCGAAATGCAAGGCCAAACATGTTGCGCGCCTATTTTTCGTCGCCGCACCTAGGCATATTGCGCATTGCCACCGAATGCCGCCACCCAGCACATCGCGTGCCAACTTCCCGGACTCCGCGGCCGAGCACTCAGAGGTGAAATAAAGCACTGGTGATGCAATTTAGGCACGCATTGTGCTTGGTATCGCTGTAAGCTCTCATAAATTATCTGAAAAAATAAGTGCCTCGCAGATAACCGTGTCCGCGACTGGGTGAATGATGAAGCGCATCGCAGGCGATGTTTACAAATTAGCGTGAGGAAACAGGGAGATGAATTCATGTCTGCCCAATTCGCATCTTTTTTTCCTATCGCATTTTTTAAGCGACTCAAGACTCGGAACAAGAGTAGAAGGTGAAATATATTGTACATCGAAAAGTTGTTAAGATATATTCAAGTAGCATTAAAAAAACATTTCAAATAAGTGTGCCAATTTTCATCAAAATCCATGAAGAAATAAGAAAGTTGGTACCGAAAGCCACGTCCCCCCTTAAATGGTGTCTTCATCCAAATAATGCATCAAATGTGTGACAGTTTCTCCAAAAAAAAAAATGACAATGTATCAATCACACTTCAGAATGTTTTTTGGTATACTGATAGTATCATGATGGGCTGTAACGTATTGTATTTTCCAGTGTGTAAGATGCACCCCCTACTTTTTACAACTTTCACGGGAAAAAAGAATTATGTATAAGACGAATGGCACGGAATATCTGTAAGCAGCAGTACAAAACTTGTACAGTAGAACTTCATTGATACGTTTACGAGAAAAAGCTCTGAAAATAAACGTACGATCCGGGAAAACGTATGATCCGAATCCAGTAAAAATTGAGGCTGACAAGCCCATATTGAGGTGTAAGGGCAAAAAAACATGGAGGGACTTTTCAATTTTCGAACTCGTGGCATCTCGCTGGCAGCCAAGATCAGCCAGCTAGTTCTGGTCCTGACCGGAAATAACATGGGGGTCATGTGTGTTGAAATCCTGAGACAACCCAAATATTGCAAAATCAAACTCTGGGACAACCAGCGTCAACGTAAAGAAAAGCTACCGCCGTGTCAGCAGACGAAAGTTTGCGCTGCATGAGCGTCGCTTCTTTCAGCATTGCCGCTTGGAAATAGTATGGGGCTAGGTTTGCCGAAGAGTGGAAGTGATACTCTCGAGCATACGCATTTGAGATACGATCACGTACGTTCGCAAGATCACGCGCGACTCGCCCTGTCCGTGAAGAAAACTGCCGCCCCACTAAAGGCTTAACAAGCTTAACTCTGTGCAGTGCACATAACAATTGCGATACAACACGGGGGGAGGCTGGCCTCCCTCACTCCGTCCGCCGTGTATGTATGTATATATATAGAGAGAGAGAGGGAGAGAGAACTTCATTCGCACTGAATTTGATGTGGTTCTTCACATACAGAGATAGAATTTGGTTAGCAGTTTTCAATAACATTACAGAAAAAGTACAGTTAGTCTTACGTAGCATACACTGGGCCAGCCATACATATACGTGCTATGCATGTAACAGTATTGCAAGCAACACTTTCTATACATTACCCACACAGCTTTATGCTTGATGGACACTTCAGCGCAAACCCGGACGGACCACAAGGAATAGATGAGACAAGCACTGGCGCTGCGCATGTCTCATCTATTCCTTGTGGTCCGTCCGGGTTTGCGCAGACGTTTTCATCTAAAAAAAACTGTTCCAACTAGGCCCAACAGAAGTTTTATTGAAATTTATGCATAAATACAATTACGCCGATGGCGGCCTCCCCTGTAGTATAGATTTGTCTCGTTCAATGCAATTTCGTTAACGTCCAGAAGCTGCTCACTAATAAATGCGTTTTTTAGTGTAGGCAACAGTGACTGAACATTTTCTTTTCCGTATTTAGTACTACACTTTCTTGCAGATATTGAGGTTTGCATATCTTATATTTTGCCTTGTTTTCTCCTGGTCGAAATAGTGTTTCTGGCGCATTGTTAGTATTAGTACTATTATTATATTACTATAAATGTTAACGTGTCAACCTCAAGTTCTTTTTAAGTAAGAATTTGTGTTATTAGGGGCGTAGTACATTCTTTTATACTAATCATATTTGTATTTGCAACTTTGCTTGGAGCGTGTGAACTTCATAGTAGAAGACAGTACAGTAATAGAAGAAAAGAAAAACCAAACAAGACCTGCGCTGAGCAGCGCTGGTCCTGTTTGGTCTTTGTCTTCGTTGTATTGCGCTGTTTTCTACTTTGCTTAGAAAGCCCTCCGGCCTTTCCAAGTAAATATGCCTATGAAAACGGTGTTAGCACAAATTTTCTTTGAAAAAGAAAATATGGTTCATTATAATGTAAAAATATCCCGCATTTTATCCTTCCGCATTGGCCGTTAGCTGTTTTTGATTGGTCGAAATTTTTCTGGGCAGCTACTCGTAACGAGATGCAACAAATGACCCCAAGATTGTCCTCTGCGTAATGACCACTCAAGCACGACTACATAAATAATAAGAAAGTACACTATTTTCAATACGGCATATTTTTGGTCATATGTTTTTTGCCTTTCGGCGAAAATTTTCGGTGTACCTTAAAATCACGTGCTTGTTACGCGACGTCACAAATAGGCGTATCTACCCACCCGGTAGATATGCCTATGCACGTGGCCTGTTTGCGGGATGCCATATTTATTCCGCAACGATGTAAGTCGCACATGGGAATTCATACCCGTCAATCGCACCTTGACAGCATATTAAGGTGAAAAATTTGTGAAACTTGGTGTCGCTAAAGCAAACGTTCCGACAAGCGGAAGTGTCTTCTTCAAAGCTGCCTGGAAGGAGAGGATCTCTCCCCTTCATGGCTGTATGGATCACTGACCCCGCCGAATTCGTACCAATTCATTTTGTACCAGTTTTATTTTTTTAGAATACATTTTTGTGAATATTTGGAAAACCGGTAGTAAGTGCTCATACTGAAGTGCTTGAAAGTGAAAGAACGCCTCTAATAATTATTGAGTACGATGGAGCATCAGCCATAGCGATTTGTGGCAATTATTGAATGAACTATCTACACAGACAATTTCAAACAGTATTTTCTCATTTGCAACGAGTTTTCATCGTTGTCTTTATGGTTTTGTGGTTAGGATTCTTTTCTTTGTGGAATGATCTTGTCACACCTGTCATTCGCAGAAACCATATGTTCCATGCTTGCCTTGTCACTAATGTTTCACTTCAACACACATACAGTGGTTAATAAACGGCGCAATGAAAGGACACGCAACACTGATGATGAAGAAGACACGAAGACAAGTGCCGGCTTGCTTCTTGAACCCTTACCAACTCGCCCAACTATCAGTGCTACACATATTGTGTTTTGCAGTGAAGCCAGAAGATGACACTATTTCGTGCTAAGAACTTGATTAATGGCTGCTCTCTGGATGTTGGCCTTGTCTCCTTGTTTAAATTGCAGCAGTTCCTGTATGCACACTAATAAGAATATTCACAGAAAATTTATACATGTTCTGCTCCTATAGTGATCCTAAATTCCGTTTTGCCTGCTCCAAACCTGCTCCAAAACATAGTTCCTCCTGCTCCAAATCTGCTCCAAAACACTTTTTCCTGCTCCAAAAGTTGCTCCAAATCCTAAACTGGCTGGATCACCACTGCAACGGAAAATACGGTAGATGTATTGAGCGCATTGATGCGCTTGTTGCACTTTTTGATTAGGATGCCGACGTAGTGCTGTGGTAAACCAGCATGCACAAAGGCTGAGCAACATGGACACTGACGCAACGCAAGCTGTGCTTGTTTATCTGTTATGAAACTCATTTATACAGCCAATATCTTCATATCTGGCACATATCTGGCTCCCAGCTTGCAAAACTTTCCAATTCATACCTGCTCGCATGTGGCAGACTATGATTGCGAGCACAAATTGAAAGTGCTTAGCGTAGCCTCTGCAAATTGTACAAAATAAGGATGGCAGGTCTTAACGTTGCGTGGGTATCTTGCTGCTCATTTGCTTTGAAATTATTTGATGCTAACTACTCCTTCTTTCAAACGAAGGCATTGTTCATGCAGGTATGTGGTGGTGTTTTTAATTTCATTATTTTACTTTTTTTGCACACTATTTGTTTTGGTGTACTCATTCCTGCCGTGGCACTAATGGGTTTGTGTGTATGAAGCATAAAAAAACTCTCAGAGAAGTCTGTGTGTGTATGCAATAGGCATCCTGAGTGTTCCATCGTAATGCCACTTCATTGATATGCAGCTAGTCAGCCTTTTCGAGAAAACATTGTTTCAGTGTGGTTTTGAGCTTTGTAGGGGTTTGGGACTGGGTTCGTCTTACATGTGGTTTGTCTTACATGTGTTCTCTTGCATATTCATTTCAATCTGCAGGAGTCCAAGCGCAGTGGCAGCCGTAGTCCTGTGCGGCGGCGTTAAAGAATCCTATGCTCCCAGTGGGCTTCAGAAACCAATAGGGTTGTTCTGGGAGTCCCATGTGGGGAGACAAGCTGGCCTCTCAGCATCGACTTCTCTGCCCTATCAGCCCGGCACCAGCGCGGGCAAGGTAGTAAAGCTTTCTTGCGGCCCCTGATATTTCCCAAGCCCTTCTCCATATTCCTTTTAGTACCTTTGTCCCTCTGGTCATAAATAGTAGGCCTTTCATTGCTGTGATTTTTGTAATGGTGGTTGTTTTAATTATTTTTTTTTCTTGCCCTACTTAGTGTTTATTTTAATCTTTTTTTTTTTACCTTTTGTTTGGAAGGTGACACATGTGGGCTCATGCTGAGTTGTGGCTAGTTTAGTGTGCCTTACTAGCAGATAAGGAAGGTAAGTATGGCTAGTAGCAGGAATGTCTGTAAACCAGAGGGACTAACTTCTTCGACCCCTTTACCCCTTTCCACACCTCCCTCCACCTTGACTTTTGAGCTGCTCCGAAGGATTCAAGCATTAGAGCCAAACAGCAGCAGCAGCAGCTAGGACAAGTGGGGGCACACATCACAACATGGCAGTGTCTTCTTGCAGATAAATGGGGAGAGGGCCCTTGGTCGGACTGCTTGCGTGCGGGACCCTAGTTAGCTGCCAGCAAAACTTCCCCAGGGGTCGATGGGCCCAGGCAGGAACACGTCGCAGCATGCACCACAATGCCTCAAATTGTCTCCTGAAAAACCAAAAAACAAAAAGTTACAAAAAAAAATGGCCGGCCTCCATTTTCATCGTCATCACCATTTTGGAACGGATCTCTGTTGCTGTTGTGGAGGGTGCTACTTCGGAAAAACTGTGTGCTTCAAACCAAGACTGCATCCAAGAGTGGCAGCTGGTGCAACACTGATGCCTGTGCGGATAAACTGTGGTGTTGGACTGCATCAGCTTGACTTGCACATGAGACTCCGTTGCAGACGCATTGTTAATTCCCATCTCTCTCTCAACTTGTTTCTGCCATTTGTCAGCTTGCAAGGAATGTGGCTGTATACCCATCTGCACTCATTTGCTAGAGGAACTTCATGGATGCATTATGAAAAAAGGGTTCTATGAAACTCCACAAGTTCCCATCGATTGTTTTTGTGCTCATTCACAGTAAAGTAAGGCCAATAAAAGTTTAAAGCTTCACTGTTATGTGTTGCTCGTAGATTACTTGATAAACTATCACTATGACAATGGTGTAAGTGATTTCTGCGTGTTGCTTAGTGTGCAAAGTATTATTACAACTGAGAGCGAAATATTGACAACTACCCATTTGTATATTTGCCTTTCTTAACCCTTCCACCACCTTGCAGGATTCCTGAGAACTGATTTGCAATATTATTACAACTGCATGAGGAGTGTATTGCCAGAAGGTTCAACACTCCCTCCGTGTCAAAGCTATTGCCATGAATGTACATATGTACCGTATTTACTCGCATAATGAACCCACTCGCAATAAACCCACCCCTAACTTTGGTCCTCAAAAAAATGTTTTTTTTTTTTTAATGTGCATATCTGTTGATTTTATTTCGGTGTGATTGCCAGTGCCGCTGACGATCGAAACAACATTAAATCACGTCATTTTATCTCAAAACGTCGACGCAATAAGTCGCAACATACTAGTTCAACAACCATGCTAAACACTTGCCAGCAGCACGCGCACGAACGACGCGAGTCGAAATTTAAAAGTGGCACCTCTTTGCGGCGGAGTGCCATCTGTCGAATGCAGAAGAAACCTCCTTGCTTTAATTAAAGCATGCCCTCCGAGATTGCGTGCTGCCAGGTTTCTCCAGAGGCTCGAAAGAAACCTGTCGGTGCACAATCTCAGAGGCCATGCTTATAGCGCTGTCGCTGCTTCTATGTTGTCTGGTTGCTCGATCGTGGTGAACTTCGTTGGACAACTGCTGCGTAGGGTGCGATGGTTCGGTACGCTATCTACACGGCCAGCTTTAACCTCAAGGTGGTTGAACATACACTGGAGCATGGAGATTGTGCGACTGGACGACACTTCAGGATCGATCCGGTGCGCATACGTAACTGGTGAAAACAAGAGGAAGAGCTTTGGGCTCCAAAGAAGGATCGTCGCGCATTTCGCAAGCCAAATCAAGGAAAGTTTCCTCTTGTCGAGAGACAAGTTCTCGAATAAGTTAAGAGGATCCGTAGTGAGGGATGTGCAGTGTCCCACAAAATGACTTAAACCTGCGCGCGGGCCACGGTCAGAAATCAAGACATTCCTGCCACTGACTTCAAGGCGAACAGTGGTTGGGCAGCAAGCTTTTTAACAGTCATGCGAAATTTCAGCTCTTATAACTCCCACAATTTTTTTCTCCCGCGCAAAAAGGTGGGTTCATTACGTGAGTAAATACTGTATACAACCACATAGTTCTGTTGTTTTTCCTGAACTGCTTGCATAATTAAAGCTCTGCCAGGTAGTAGCACCATAGTATTGTGCTTCAGTGTAACAAGATATTGCGCTTTTGAAATGAAAACTGATGGGTGCAATTTTGTCTTACTGTAAATATGTATACAGTTAAGCCTGGATATGACGAAATTGACAAATTTCCAAAAAAAAAAAAAAATCTTTACAAACGTTTTCATTATATGCAGTTCAGCACAAAAATTCGGAAAAGAAACGCACAAAATGAATGGGAAACTGAAAGTAGAGCTCACTCAAAACATTTACCTAGCGGCAAAAAACTGCGTTATTTTGCTCTATTGCTTGTTCATGAGGGAAGGCAATGCTGAATGTTACATCAATACAACACTGCCCGGTCATCGTCTAGCCGTGGCCTCCGAGATTGGCTCCGGCAACGCGATGGTGTGTTGCCAGAGCCAATCTCGGAGGCCACGGTCTCATGAATCTGTGGCGCGGCGCAACACTGCAAAGTGCGTGACGAGTCGACCTCCGATGGTCCGTCGTCGTCACAGTGGTCTCGGACAGTTTCCACCCACGCCTAATCTGACGTCTCCTCGATAGTCATGACACAATTGTCTGCATTAAAAAAAATCTCAAAGCTGCACGTCGTCAGGGGCTGCTCCATGCGCACGCAGTGAAACCACGCATGCACGCACGGCGTCGAAAATGGAAGAGCAAACTCCATATGCACTCGGAGTGGCCCCACATATGCGGTGGGAACTCAAAGCATAACAACACGGAGCAATGTTTTTTTGTTTTTTTTTCCCCCGTCACCTGGTGTCACATTAACAAAGTGCAATTCAGAGACTACTGCAACAACCGAAGAGTGGCGCTGCCAGTGCTAAAGGGTTTTTTTTTTTTCTTTTTTTTTTAAGAAAGCCGACACGGTTAGCGTGGTGGCACCCGCAAGCAGAGGTTTGAAGGGAGCATTCGTCCGTGGCGGCAAGAATGCCGGCTCAAGGGGCACAGGCCCGCTTGCTCTTGCAGTCGTTGGGGCTTCGAGTGCACCATGCTCGCCATTGCCGCTTTGCGCTCCGTCGTCTGCGGGGCAACCGCAGAAGATGCATGTGGCTCCTACTCATACCAAAATGACAAAATTCGGGGCTAAATCCCTAAGTTGTTAGTGGTGAAAATTCGTTATATCAAGGGTGTCTCCTGCTGCCACTTTGCTACATAGAGGTCGCAAATACGTGTTTCTCTGGAGTAACGCCGTGGAATGGAAAAACTTAATAATATTGAGGAATTCGTTGTGTCGAGGTTCGTTATAAGGAGGTGTAACTATGTGATTACTGAGTGCCACAAGCTCATAGTTGGTGCATTGTACTCTCCACTGGGAAGTATTTCCAGGAACATGGCTTAAATTTTCATGTGAATGTTGTTGTGGGGTATTATATGAAAACCACGATTATTTATTTATTTAGTTATTTGTTGATACCTCAAGGGTCCCAATAGGACATTACATGAGGGGCGGACATCAAAAATAAAATCAAAAGTGAAAAAAACTGCAATTATGACGAATTAACAAAATAGCTTACAAGGCAAGTCGAGAAATAGCAGTTACAAAGATTAGTCTAGCACTCGGTAGCAGATCATATATAATGCAGTAAATCTGAAACGTTACTTGCTAATCTCTGCGTGTAGTAATAGGTGGATAGCGAAATGGCAAGTCGTCTGCTATAGTACTTCCAGTTCGAGGCCAAGCTCTTCGCTGCTTCAGGGTGCCTGCTGTTCAGTGTAATTGGGGAGGAAACAGTGTTCTTGAATTCCTTTTGCGAATCAGTAGAAAATATTTCGCATTCCAAAGAACGAAGTGGGAAGTGGAAATGGGCATTAGTTGGGAATGAAGCACAGGGAACAATGAGGGGTGGGTCTTGAGCGCAGCAGTCAGTGTACATATACGGTTATGAAACGCACCATAATATATTGCCAAATAAGCTTGATTTTGTATTTTTGAGCACAAACAGTGGCTACCTTAGAATCTGGAGAGAACATGAGTGCAAGGTAAGACACTGAGACAGAAAGAGGATGGGACGAGTGTTGGCTTAGATTAATATTCAGGAATGTTAGTTCACGAGTGAGGCTTGGATTTTTCCCACTTTACCAGACAGGGCCGTACTTAACTGCTTATGTTTGTTCGCCAATCTGGCCATATCAGATTGTCATTTGACTGCGTGGAACATTGGGAATTCTGGATGTATTGTGGCACTTGCCGAATTTGAACCTGTAACGTAACACAAACTATGTACCTTGAAGAGTCTGCAGCTGCAAACACTCCGCGTTTGGTGATGCACATCGCATACTTATTTAGACAGCAGTTTCCTTTTTTCTGTTGTTGTTGGAACAACCAAAAACGGCACAGTGGTTTTCCGTTGACCTTTCACTGGCTGACATCGCAATAAAAGATAACAAAATCCGCAGGTCGACTTAAAACACGCAAAAATTGTTTGACAACGCCACTTATCCAAGCACCAGGCCGCACACATGCCAGAAAGGAGCAAAGCGCTGGTTTCCAGACCGGTCCTCCTTGCCCGATGCAAAGGTCTATAAGCACATGGTGCCAAATGTCAACATACGTTCCCAAGTCACTTGACTTCTGACAACAATACAGGTACTCTGGCCAATCAAGTGCACCGATTTAGTTACTTGCATTGCATATAATACTGCATTGCCTGCTTTCTGTCAAATGCATGGAAAAGGTTGAGCGGGGGAAAGGGCCAATGGAACAGCCGCCAAGTTACTGTCAGCGTGGATGTAAAACGATCGCCATTGCTTTTGAAATGGTAGGTGACATGGTATGGTGTGTCGGATAATTCAGTGACTTGCAGGTGTGAGGTACCGAATCTTTTTGAGTTCAACTTGAAAGAAAGATACATGTTGAGTGCAAAGAATTTCACATGCCTTGAAACACAAATTCAGTTGAAACCTGAATACAGATGTACAAGTCTTGCATCAGACGGATATTTCATGACACTATGACGTGCTACAAATCTTATGTTGAATTCCAATGGCGGAGTCGGAGCAAGTGTGTTCCAATGGCCGAGTGAGGGCGGGAGCCGAGCGTTTCAATGGGAGAGTTGGGGCGGATTCAGAGCGGGAGTCACTCCGTGGAGCAGGAAAAGTTGCTCCGCCAAAATCGGCGGAGTGGACCGGAACTTGGCGTGACGTACTTCCTTTAACACGTTTGCCTGCTTGGGGGCGCTGCCGGTGTCGCGTGTTTTGACAGTAATGACGGACGACATGGTGTCTGGACAAATTGTGCGGCATTGCTTCCGCTGGTCGATAGTGACAGCTCCGAGTCAGAAAACTCCAGTTCCTGCAAGAGCGATTCATCGGATAGTGACAGCGACGCTGAAACTGCCGTGTACGAGCGGGAATTCGAAAGCGGGATTAGCAGAATGGAATAACTATACGCAAGGTATTCTGGACAACTCAAGCACTTCCGCTCAATCCTTGCTCCCATGCTTGCTCCGGCGGTGCAGATTGTGTTCCAATCGCGGATTGGAAGGCGCTGCTCTGCGCCAGAGTCGAGTGCTCGCTCGCAGAGTCCATCGGCTGCTCCGACTCTGCCATTGGAATTCAACATTATAAAAATGCACAAAGCACACACTGCTGCAAAACAGCACGCACGTATCTGGAGGTGCATGTCACATGAATGAAGGAATGACTGTTCTCACCTTTTATAACTGCCCAGTAGCGATTTTATTTGTTATTCAGCTAAGTTGCACAGCCCTCTAAGATGTTAGGCAGTAATTTGTGAGAATAAAAGGACTGACTGCTAGTTGGAACACAGAGAAAGCGACGGCACAGGCAACGATGCGCATACGACGGAATGGCATCTTAAAATAGAAGTCAATGCAGACAGGCGCCGTAGACCACAATCCTTTACAAAAGTCTGGCTTTTGCTATCTACCTAATGAACAGATTGTTAGCAAACAACGTGACATCGCTGCGGGTGCCTCCGTCCATATGATGGACCTGTAAGACGTTCAGCGGCAGGATTTTTTGCATAGGAGCACTATGTGTATCTGCACTGTTGCAATAGTAATTTCTGCATATTGCTATTTTCTGAAGTTCCAGCATCTAGAAGTTTGCTTGGAATGTAACCATGTACTCTGCTTATTGGCACAACGAACAAGTGTTGTTGCCAGTTAAATACAGTTCTTCTGGGTCAACACATGGTTATTTAGCTACAAAAAAAAAACTATTGGTGCAACTAAGCAATTCCTATAGTGTGTAAATGAGAGTGCATTACTTGTCACCGAGTTATGTCATGCTGTTGGGGGCTTGGGTGGCAAACAGTTTCGCCGCATTGTGGTGGTCTTGTGCCCAGTCAGCAGTGAACTGGCGCCTCTGGCCATGCTTTACTTTTTTTTTTTTCGAAAGTCTGCTCTTAGAAATAATAATTATTGATTCAAAAATACACATACAAATTTGCTTAGTCTATGAAGTCAAGTAATGAGCGGTGGTGAGGTCCAGGAATCCAGCGGTCAAGGTTGGGTGGCCTGTTGCGTGGCCTGTTGCGCAGAGGTGACGACGACGGCTTAATTGTAGACCCGTGCAAGTCCACAATAAGCGTGTGGCAGTTATATCGTCTCGTCCATTCAACTTTAAATGATAAACGACTCCGCAGTGTCGACGGTGACATCACTCCTACCATGATGTGCAATCTAATCACCCACCAGACAGAGCCAAACCACATGCACAGTCATCATCATGAGCCTGAACACCCACTGCAGGGCGAAGGCCTCTCCCGTGTTCCGCCAATCATCCTGGCCCTTGCTTTCTGCTGCCACGTTTTACCCGCAAACTTCTTAATCTCATCTGCTCACCTAACTTTGTCTCCCCCTCACGCGTTTGCCTTCTCTTGGAGAATCCAGTCAGTTAATCTTTTTGACCAGCGGTTATCTTGCCTATGTGCTACATGCGCTGCCCATGCCCATTTCTTCTTCTTCATTTAGACTAAGATGTCCTTAACACCGGTTTGTTCGCTGGCCCACTCTGCTATCATTTTCCTTTCCATTGCTCGCTGCGTCGTCCTCGGTTTCAGTTGAATCTTCTTTGTAAGCATCCTGGTTTCTGCTCCGTAGGTGAGTACCAGTAAGATGCAGCTGTTATATACCTTCCTCTTGAGTGTTAGTGGTAAACTACCATTCATGATTTGAGAGTGCTTGCCGTATGTGCTGCATCCCATCCTTATTCTCCTAGTTACTTCAGTCTCATGGTTCAGCTCCGCAGTTACTACCTGTCCTAAGTAGACATATTCCTTTACAAATTCCAGTGCCTCGCTACCTATCGCAAAGCGCTGTTCTCTTCAGAGACTGTTGTACATTACCTTAGTTTTCTGCATATTAATTTTCAGACCTACCGTTCTGCGTTCGTTGTCCTGTTCAGTAATCATGAGTTGCTATTCATCTCCTGAGTTACTCATCAATGCAATGTCATCAGCAAATCACAGGTTACTAAGCTATTCTCCATTAACTCGTATCCCTAACTCTTCCCAACCTAGGGCCCTGAAAACCTCCTGTAAGCACGCGGTGAAGAACAATGGGGAGATGGTGTCTCCCTGCCTTACACCCTTCTTTATTGGGATTTTGTTGCTTTCTTTATGGAGGACTATGGGGCTGTGGAGTTGCTGTAGATTTCTTCCAGCATGTTTATATACGGTTTGTTGACGCCCTGATTCCGTAGTGCCTGCATTACTGCTGATATCTCGAACGAATCAAATGCCTTCTCATAATCTATGAAGGCTATATATAGGGGTTGGTTATATTCCACGCATTTCCCTGTCACCTGATTGACAGTGTGAATGTGATCTGTTGTCGAATAGCCTGTACGAAATCCTGCTTGGTCTTTTGGTTGATTGAATTCTAATGTTGTCATTCTATTAGCCACTGTCTTTGTAAACAGCTTCTAGACAATGGACAGTAAGCTGATCCGCCAGTAATTTTTCAAGTCCTTGACGTCCCCTTATGGATTAAGATATTAGCATTCTTCAAAGATTCTGGTACCTCCACCGTCTTTCAGCAGATCTGATATTACCTGATCCTCACCAGCGGCTTTGCCTCTTTGCATTCCCTCTAAGGCTTTCTTTACTTCCCATGTCGTTACTGGTGGGATGTCCACTTCCTTTGGCCTACTACTACTTACATTATCATCCTGGTTGTCCCGCCTACTGTACAGATCTCTGTAAAACTCCTCAGCTACTTTAACTATTCTATCCATATTGTTAGTGACTTTGCCTTCCTTGTCCCTTAGTGCATACATCTGGTTTTTGCCTGTCCCCAGTTTTCTCTTCACCGCTTTGAGGCCGCGCCCGTTCTTTAGAGCATGTTCAATCCTCTCCATGTTATTTCTTCTTCTGTCTGCTACTTTATGCCTATTGATTAACTTTGAAAGCTTCTACCAGTTCTATTTTGTCTCGTTTTTGAGGCTTTTATGTTTTGACGTTTCTTAATGAGGTTTTTCGTCTCCTGAGAGATTTTGCCAATGTACTGTCTTATGACTGTACCTCCGACTTCCACTGCACACTCCGTAACGATGCTAGTCAGGTTATCATTCATTGCATCAACGCTAAGGTCGATTCCTTCAGCTAGAGCCGAGTATCTGTTCTGAAGCGAGACCCTGAATTCCTCTACTTTCCCTCTCAGTGCTAGCTCGTTAATTGGCTTCTTGTGTATCGGTTTCTGCCGTTTTTTCCTCAAGTCTAGGCAAATTCGAGATCTTGCCGTTCTATGGTCACTGCATCGTATCTTCCTAACCACTTCCACATCCTCCACGATGCCAGGGTGTGCACACAGTATGAAGTCCATTTCATTCTTAGTTACACCATTAGGGCTCCTCCACGTCGACTTACGGTTCACCCGTTTTTGGTAAAAGGTACGTTCAGCGAACTCTACTAATGAATCCCCTCTCTCTTTCTAGAACTGATGCCATAATCCCCCACTCTCTGGTCTCCAGCCTGCTTCTTGCCTACCTTGGCATTAAAGTCTCCCATCAGTACAGTATACTGCGTTTTTACCTTGTTCACTGCCGATTCCACGTCCTCATAGAAGCCTTCAATTAAATGGTCGTCATGGCTGGATGTAGGCACGTAGGCCTGTACCACCCTCATCTTGTGCCTCTTTTTAAGCTTAATTACAATAGTTGCCACCCGCTTATAGTATTCCTCTATGTTGCCAGCTATATTTTTATGGATAAGGAACCCTGCCCCCCAATTCTCTTTTGTCAGGTAAGCCACGATAGCATAGGTGAGCCCAATTACATCCCATTTAACACCCTCCAGTTCCTCAAATAGTGCTGCTAGACTGTCCTCACTAGATAAAGTTCTAGCATTAAACGTTGCCAAGTTCAGATTCCAATGGCGGCCTGTCAGGACCCCGAGATTCTTGGCACCCTCCGCTGCGTCGCAGGTCTGATTGCCGCCATGGTCAGTTGCTTGGCAGCTGCTGGGAACTGAGGGCCGAGGGTTAATTGGTGTATTCATGTGGGAGGTAGTAGCCAAATATTGCACCAGGGTGGCCAATCCTCTGGTGAGGGAGTGCATTTCCGGCTGTGGTCACCGGTGAGGCCGCGCCCCAGGCCTCTTTATATGCAATTCTATCATCACGCGGTTTTAAAGACGATAGTCTTCCTTGGGATACTTGAACGCAGAAATTTTGGTCGGTCTGTCTGTTACATGATTTAGCCACCCGGCCAAAGTTTAAGCACTTGCTGAACGCCCAGCCATCTTGAACTGGTAGCTGCATTCATACTTGTGAACATTGTCAATCAAAAATCAAATATTACGCATATGTGAGGCGCAACATCAATACGTAAGTATTAGGTGGTGTGTTCCTTTACTAGAAAATACATAGATACGTAATTCTAAAGACCCTCGTGTTTCTTAGGCTGCACTGAAAATGCGACGCTATGCACGAAAAAGCCCTTTGCCGACGATATGGTGCTGCCACCTGGCAGTGGCCCTGGGTTCTGCACAAGCTCATGTTTCCCGACACCACTGCCAGATGGCGTCCATATCTCATGCAGCGCCTCCTCTATTTTATGAATGCCAGCCAGATGTGGCCGATTCAACATAGGCGCTGTCTGAGGCTAGGCAAAACATAAATGGCAGAAGACTATATCGTCTTTCAACGACATTTGCAGCAAAGCACGCAGATACGCGTTTTTTTTTTTTTTTTTTTTTTTGGCATTGCACTGCTGAGCATGCCATGTGCAAACACAAAATACATAACTATTTGGACACTGACATCACTCTGCCTCATGCTTCCAATGTGTGTGCTGCCTCGTTTAGCTGCTTTCAACTTGGCTGCCAAGTTCTTGCCATAAATGTAAGTATAACAAGAATAAAGAAAATGAAGTCGAATGATATCTGCAATAAAATGCTCAGCCTTCAATGGATCACCGTAACTGCATTCTCCGTGATGAAGCATAAATGCAGTTTAGGCAATGGTAAGGACATCGCGGAGCTCTTGCACAGTCAGGTTACCTTCCAGCATTGGGACAAAATAAAAATTATATCTGCACGTGTGCAGAAGGCAGAAGTATGCCATATCTCTGCCTTCTGCACGAGTGCAGAAGGTGCAGATGCGATCTGTCTAATGATCTAATCATTGGGTTTCGTTCATTTTAGCTATAAAAAGTGATGGGACCCCAAGGTGCTGATTAATCATTCTGAGTTTTGCCAATGGAGAGGATGAAATAAGGCAGCTGCCATTGGAATGTGCAGCGGAGCATAGTTTTTCATTGGCACATATAGCAGAGTAGAATTGCGTGTAGAATAGTGATTGAATTAAATGCATTCTTTTTTTGTCAAGAGTGAGTCAAATGATGCCACCCCAAATACTGACCCACCAAATGGGGTGCAGGGCACTTAGCGCCGACATAGTTTGGCAGCTGAACAGTGATGTGCTTCTTAAATGCGAAGCATATCTTGGCGAACCAAAGGCACTTTGGCCATTTCTATCAACTATCTAGCCACCTACGTCTAGGTGCTCACGTGCTCGTCTCCTTAACTTGATGGGCACCAAAATTGGCATAGGAGGACCTGAGTATGTGACGAACACAATTCGGAGATCATGAAACCCTTTCCATCAGTCACGTGTGGCACATACCTGCATATTGCTGCCCGTGGTATGCAGGTGTGCAGCACCAAGACTTTGAAAATCTTAACGTGACAGTGTGAAGTAGCCAGTGTCTGAGAAAATGCCATGATCAGTGGTGTTGTCGATGGTTGCAATACCCCTATAGGAGCAAAGAATGAAAATTGCAGCTCATGCTGGACTCGAACACCGGCATTCTGCGTGGCAGTCAAGCCACGGAGCCACGCCAGTGCTTCAGAAAAAGACCCTATATAAGCGTTGTGTCACGACAAAGCCATTGTGGTTGCAGTGTTCGCTGTCCGCTTCTATATCAATGTAACAAATATTGCATACTATGACGCCACAAGTTATACCGTAAAATTCCAAGCAAGCGCCCCTTTCCCGTTTTCCAGAGATCTGAAATAAGCGCCAGTGACCGAGCAAGTGCCCCCCCCCCCCTCCCCCTCCTCCCCTGCGGCCACTTTTTTTTCCAAGACGAGCATCGCTTGCTTAAAAAGAACCACAAGAATGAGTACACTGAATGCGTGTCTAATGTTGTTTATGAAATTCCGTTGTCATGTGGCCAGTCGTATATTGGTCAAACTGGTCGCTGCTTCAATGATTTGACAGTGACGAAGGAAAATAAAAACAGTACATAAATAAAGCATTTCATTAGAAATGTGGATGGTCATTTTTTACTTTAAGCGGCTCTCCCGCCGCCATGTTGAATTTCGGTACAGGACCGAGCAAGCGCCCCCCTCCAAATCTGGTCAGATTATCCTTCACCATAGGGGGGGGGGCGCTTGCTCGGCATTTTACGGTAATCGAGCGTTGCACGAATACGCCTATGGCCGCTACATATGATATGCACTTAATGGCGATTAAACTGACGTCTCTGCTTTAACGGGACTGATGATGTTACGTCGGATCATGAGTTGCACTGACACCAGTGTGCTCACCCTGCCAGATGAGCGCACAATTGTGCACAACTACTCAGTTGCACAAAGACGATTATCCACCTAGTGACATTTGTCTCGATAAAAAATCTGGCAAGGCCACAACTCGCTGACTGCTTCACATGAAATTGATTCCCACAATGCGTGGGATCTGCCCACTTTTTTTTTTATTGCGCGAGCTAAAGTGTGTGTCCCTATGATGTCTAACTGGTCAGACCATGTGACCGCCATGATGGTTGAGTGGTTGGACGGATTCTTGCTGCAAAAAGCACTTAAGGTTTTCCAGTGAATGTTTGACTCATATCCTTGCCTGCCTCTTGCTCTCGCATGTCACAGTATTGGTGAAATACAATGTGCACCGCTTGATCGCTGATGATCGTGCAGTACACCCCACCCACACACTTAACCATGCAAAAGCATGGTTAACTGTGTCTCCTGGTAATGCTTCATTGTGGAACACTGCAAAAATAGTGTAGCAGCCACAAGATGGCGCGCACCTCGGCGGAACCGGAACCAGCCAGAACCACTCTACCAGTGGTTCTGGCCGGTTCCGATTCTTTCTGCAGGGGTGTGCGCCATCTTGTGGCCGCTACAATAAATTGTGTTTTGTTTTATTTTGCGCTGTTCCACAATTGTCCATTTCACCATGCAGATATGAATCAATATTGCTGGTGTTAAGCATACCACAACATTGCGCGGATTTCCAAGTACAAGCCGATGCTACTGTTGCTCATCGCATGGTTCACTACCACAAGATAGCCAGTGTTGCTAGGTTTTCATATGGTGCCGCACACCAATGTTCTCCAGCACTTAATAGCCATGATGACTGGGCAGGCCCACGAGAGAAGTACACACATCTACGTGGCATGTGCTTGCAACTGCATGACCAGGCCACTGTAACTGCATGCACGACTTTATTTGGTGACGTACCCCTGTAGATGTCTATACGAAGTGTTTCAGCTAACTTGTTAATTAAGCAATCTTTGTTAATTATCCAGCTTGGCAGATTGGAAAAATATCCTGACGTGCTGCGCACAACAGAATAATACTGGGCCAATTCGACACATGTAGCACATAAGTTTTTGTAATACTAGGTGCAAGTTAGCTGAAACACCCTATATATACAACAGTTCTTGTTGGGATAATTGGTGAAACATCGCTATAAAAACGGAGCTTGTCCTATCTCTATTATTTGTGATTGTGCCACCCATCATTTTATAGCTATTCAAATACATACTTATCATTGACGTAGCCAGAAGGTAGATTCAGAGAGTTCAAGCCCCCGCCCTAATATTTTTACATCTTGCATATATATTGTGTGTGTGTGTGCATGTGCACATACAGACTTGCATCAACATACATAAAGGGGAGTGAGACCCACCCCTAACCCCTGACATAAATTTTTG
>NC_051176.1:218951851-218959351 GCF_013339695.2 Rhipicephalus sanguineus | reverse complement strand
CACAGACAATTAATCACACAAACGATAGTACGAGTGCTTGTTATTATTGGAGGTTAATTAAAAGAAGCAAAATAATATTTATACTTGGCGTACGCGTTTTGTCGAAATATCGCTTCGAAAAACAGAAGCTTTCGTCATGATGAATTCTGGTTTCTGCGAGCATATTTAAATGGGGCCAGGTAAACAATGAATTTCCCTATCTGCTCGCATATGAAGGACGGCACTTCATAGTACGCCCAGAACGGTCAAAGAAAGGACGTCTCTCGTGCTTAGATGAAACAGCCAACCAAACGGGAAGCGCTGGAATGCTAATGATCATCGCGATTGGACACACGCGACGAAGCAATTGCCGTCTTCGAACGGGGACGGTCTGCAGAACTCTCTCGGTGCACTTAGGGAGTTGCCGTGCTGGCCGTTCAGGCGAAAAAGTGCCGAACTATCGTCACCGAAGCGGCAAATCGAAGAAGGTCGCTTGAAACGCGCGGAAAGCCGAGCGCATCGATTGTCATTCCACGATAGGGCCACATTTGTTTCCCAACGCGACTCTCAATTTCATCCCGTTGTGTGCACAGGCTCCATTCCAAGAGTGTCGTAGCGCCAGCGCTAAGAATAAGACGCCGGGCTCTTCGTTACGCTCCGCATCGTAAACTCGCCCGAGATGGCGGTTATCAGTACACATGGAAAACGACTGGAATGGCGACGCGTTTCCCGGGCGCCCATATATGTTCGTGCTGATAGTCTCGCGTGCACCGAGAACTCCGCACACTCGCTGCATGTGGCGCAATGCCCCCTCCCGTGTTCATATCGCCCGTGCATGCATGTTCCCGCGTAGGAGAGACACGGTCATTCTTCTGCATTCTTATTAAATCTGAACATTTTCTTTAGGGATCCTCCATTTGGTGAATGCGTACTATGCTGCGCCGTAGCAGATGCGACAGTTTCGCCACTGCGAAGTATCTATAGTGTGCGCTGTACGTTAGTTCCCGCTGTTCTCTTTCAGCTGCGGCATCGCCAACGGATGAGATCCGACCCTCAAGCACGGCCGAATGCAAGTTCGCACCGATCGCTGAGGCGCATCCGCGCCTGTACAAGCTCTGACGATGTTTTCGCTCCAGCTGCAGACAACTGCCGTTCTGTTGTTGCGAGAGCAGCACAGAGCACTCAGCCACCGCGATCTATACAAGACAACAGTGTCCCAGCACCATATAGGAGATTCACGCCCCATCCATACACCCTTGCAAACGCAGCGCGCACTCGCATTGCTCGTGGCGGCGAGCAGCCATTGCAGTATATTTCGTTCAGTGGGGGGGCTGGAGGAAGCGGCATTAAATGTCACGCCGCGGAAGAGTTGTGTGTTTACGTGGCCACGGAGGTTACTAAATAGCCCCTAAAACGGCGTTCTGTCGATTCTTTAATGAGGCGCCGCGAAACTTTCTCATGGCATCGCATTATTCGGCTCACGGTGCACCGACAACTCTTGCACAGAATCTCCATGTGCGCCGCCGCTCAAGTGCAGGGCCGCATCGTTGGTGCTCTATAGGGAGACACCAGGCGGCAGCCGATGGCTCCCATACACACAAACGGTGCGTGTCCGGCCAGCGGGTGCCGCATCGAAAGTGGGCGGAGAAAGGCCGCAGCTCTCGTCTGCTCCACTCAATCAGCTGCAGGCCCGTTCGCGATTCTCTTTATTTTTTTAGACTGCGTTATGCCGTTCACGCAGTTTGCACTGAAGCGAGGCCGGTGCATTTGATGCATCCGTGGCGCCAGATAGATTCGCTGTTCTTCGACCTTTCGTTCGTTCCGTTTCAGAGGCAGGCTCATTCGGGAATGCGCTCTGTATATTATCCGATATTATTCGCGGTTATCCGCACTTATCCACAGAGTGCAGCCGCCCAACCACCCACTTCACAGCACGCACACACACATACAGACACATACACGCACGCAAGCCACCACACAAGTAAGGAAGCATGCGAACGGGCGCAAAGCTTACTCCTCGCCGTAAATGCGTTACTGTTTTTTGTTTTCTTTTCCGCGCACACGCACACGTTTCCCAACTAGAGCGGTGGGGAGCCCAACAGCGAGCAAGTGCAGAGGAAAGACTGTCGTGGCGGTGGTAGAGAGCATCAGCGTTATGAGGATTGCGCGCACCGTAACGACCGGCGACGCCGGCAGTGCTGCGCTGCCTGCCGCGTTGCTACGGCACGCGCGCGCCCCGGAAAATGCGTTCCTGTCCTACCGCTGCGCTTGTCGGCAGCGGCTCCCCTGAGGATGCTGGCGGCACGCCACCGCATATACACTAAGGGTTGTGTGCCGTGTAGGGGCGCCGTGGTGTTTTGCTGGCAACCAATGGAGACCGTCACGCGTAGTCGCGCGGGTGCGCGGTCTGAGTACATATCTGACTGTAAGCTCTCTTGCGGGTAAGCAGCCAATATATATCTGAGTTAGGAGCTGTTATAGCGCTAAATGCGCGCTTCTTCGGTTTCTCCCGCCATGCTGATTATTTACCTGGCTGCCCCTTTTTCCTCCGCCTTTCCTACCTCGATTTGTACAACCCGCCGGGGAAGCTTGGTGATTCTATGGTGTATAGCGGCTATGAGTGCGGGGGTTCGATTGCCGACCACGTAGGTGACATTACAATGGGGGCCGTAATGCAAAACCCCCCGTATACATGTACTACATAGATTTAGGTGCACGTGAAAGAAACCTAGAAGGTCAAAATTAATCAGGAATCCCCCACGTACCAGGGGCGTAGGCAGAAATTTTTTTCAGGGGGGGGGGGGGCGTACCTCCATAATGTGAAGTGGGGGCAGGGCATGCAGGTGTGGTCGAGTATCACTTTGTGCTGTGTATACCATGGCAAAAAAAGAAACCTGTGGGGGGGGGGGGGGGGGGTGCACGGGGTCGGTGTGCACCCCCCCCCCACCCCCCTGGCTATGCCCCTGCCACGTACTACGCGTGCCTCACGATCCTCACGATGATATCGTGGTTATGGCACATTTCCCCCCGCAGGATAACATACTGGAACAGCCTATCCCTGCGGCTGTTACAGAGCATTCATACCATTTAATTGACTCTATAACGATATTTTATTTTACTTGTATTTACAGATATAGTTGCCTTCTTTATTTACAAACTGTACGTGTTATATATGCTATTGAACTAACGGCTTTCTGTACGCGCGCATAGTCTCCACTGTTTTATGGGTGTATCTAATGGTTGTGAATGGTAGCGGTCCGTGCACATATTTTTTAATGAGCGCTAATTATGCATACACTGTTCATGTTTTCTGTATTTAGTGTACGTTTCCTGTATTACAGTAGAAACCTGCTCTTACGTTCCTCACTGCTGGTTTTTCCTGGTTGTTGGGTGGTTTTCGCCGGCAAAGCTCCCACAAGATCCCATGCATTGGAAACCCCGCTGTTACGTCGCAACTGCGGCACCGCTCCCGTATGATACGTCGCGAAGTGCGCTCGGAGCGGGCCGAGCGAGCACGGAAGAGAGCTTGGCGGCTTGGCCTGGCTTGATCGTAAGATTAGCCGCATGAGTGTCGCAAGCGACACGCATAGCGTACTTCCGGTTGCCGCGAACAAAAGCATAGCCTTCGAGGTTTGTAATGCAAAGATGGCGAGTATGAATTAATGAGCTTTAAACTTGTTTTTAGCGCTCGCGAAAATATGGCCTTCGAGACTGGCGTTTTTCCGCTGTAGCATTGGCATGGGCTCGTCATCGTTATTTGTCGGAGGCATGGCCAGAGGAGTTCGCGCAGTTCGCGGTCGGACTTGTCGCGCTGGTCCTGTTGCGTGCATAGGTCGGCAAACTCACTCATGAATCGACTCACTCACACTCACTCAGACTCAGATCGAGCTTTGAGTCTGAGTGAGTCCAGGTGAGTCATATTTTGGTGAGTGTGAGCTCGAGTGAGTCCGGTTGAAGAAAATTTGCGTGAGTCTGAGTCCGAGTTAGCCCGGTTGAGTAAAATATTGGTGAGTGTGAGTCCGAGTGAGCCCTAAACGCAAAATATATTTCATGAATGAGTCTGAGTGGGCTCCACCTTTAATTGCCGACCTATGATCCTATCCACTCAGCTATTTGTATACAACTCAACGCGGTAGCGTTCATGCACCACCTCAACGTTTATTGATCAAAGGCGTGAGTACGGGGGGGGGGGGGCTCTTTCATGGGACTCTCTTGAAAGAAATATGTCGTATGAGTCGCATATTTCATAAAAACGTCCTTACTAGATTGAAACCCCTGAAATCTAGTATTTGGGAACAAGACCCAAAGGCGTATTGTAGAGCACACATTATTAGAGATACTGGCATTCAAGAGCATTTACACCATGATCGGAATAGCTCACTTAATGCCAGCGGACTCATGACTCGACTCACTCAGGCTCACTCAGGTTCAGGTCAAGCCGTGAGTCTGAGTCTGAGTGAGTCCGGCTGAGCAAAATATTGGCGAGTGTGAGTCCGAGTGAGTCCGGTTGAGAAAAGGTTTAGTGAGTCTGAGTCCGAATGAGTTCGGTTGACGAAAATTGCGGTTAATCTGAATCCGAGTGAGCTCTCACAGCAAAATATATTTCTTGAGTGAGTCTGAGTGAGTTCCAAAATTTTTGCCGACCATGGTTGCGTGTGCTTAGTTCTTTCACGCCTACAACAGTTTGCGCCAAAAGAATCGCATACGTTGATTACATTTCAGTGGATGACACAGTTTTCAACTCCGTGGTTCTGTCCGTCGGCTAGATCGTTGCTGAGTGCGCCAATGCGTGCACCAGTGAAGAAGTTTAGGAGTTTGTGGGGCAGGGGTCATTTTCTTCGACGATCTTTTTTTTTTGGGGGGGGGGGGGGTACTTTCACTTTCGTGAGGCGTTTCTACGACGAGCCACGGTGGTCCTTCACTATGCCAATAGTGCTACATTATCGCTCGGAGACGCCGACGAATCCGGTGACAATCTCGCGAAGGCATCGCCAAAAGTGGTCACTTGCCAGGTATCGGCCGTGCTGGCACAGATTTATTAAAAGGATATGACACTGCAGGTGCTCGAAAAACTTTTCGTGCTGCTGATGAGTAAACGCACCAGGCAACGTTGCACGGTTTTTTTCAATCGTAGGCACGCAAATAAAATTCTGTGCCTTTAAATAGTTTTCTGCTTTTCCTGTTTCCCGGCTCTTATCTTTACTTCTTACGGTCCCTTCAAAAACGTATCAGCGGGGTTCTTCTTAGGTCTGCTTGGGACTAGGGTGGGCAGTAAATTTTACACAAATGAATGAAGAAATAAAACTCGAGAATTTAATTTAATTTTGAAGAACTACAGCGTATACGAAACGGCGCTGGCCCAGCGAAGCCAGTGTTCGGTCGTTTAGAAATGTTGTACCCCACAGACAGACGCCAGGGAAACTGCGTCGTTTTTGTTTGTTGTTTATGGGAACGGAAGAGAAGTGACGGTGAGCATAGACCTCGCTGTCTCCCGTTTGCGTGGACAGCTGAGCTGTTCCGCGGTCAGGTAGTTGAGCGGGGGAAGGGGGGAGGGAATAGAAACAAGGGGCACTCAGAGATTTCACAGCTTTCATATACAGTGTTCCCGTGCGGAGAGAAGTACCCCGACCGGGCGCTCGGTGGCGTGGGTACTCGCACCTCTAAAAGGAGGCCTCTCTTTCCACTTTCTTTTTTTCACTCCTGTCCATCTCATCAGCAACGCTGCGCCATGCTCCCATTACTGGTTTCAGGAATAAGCGTTGTTCCTAACTTCATTCTACCTCATGGACCCTATTCTAGATTAGAAAAACCCTTGAAAGTAGCCGAGTACCAGGCCGAGGGACATCTCTAGACAAACCTGTGTCCGCGACATCATGAAGATTCCATCCGTGTACCTGCCGCATACGAGGCGAATACTTGCGATAAAAACAAATCTTTGCGATAAAAACCATCTGAACAGGCCGCGTTTTGTGTACACGTCGCTGGGACGTGCCGCGCGTTGGAAATAACCTTCTGTTTTTAATCGCTTATTCGGGAACATTGTTGCGACACGCGCCGACGCGCGTGTGCGCGCTTTCCCAATCGTAATGGTGGTCGATCAATGCAGAAAGATTTCTTTTTTTGTCTTTGGGGAGTGTCGCGTCTGCTTAGGCGCTTCGTTACTGTCGTCTCGACGAGACAGTAGATTTAAATATGTCGCGGCTAAATTCTGCCGGGAGTAGCCTCGTCGCGTCATAAAGCGTCGCGCACATTCAGCGACATGGTGCCGTTGAAGACGATGAGCTTCCTTGTCCTGATCGCGCGACGTGTAGACAATACGTGACGTTCGCGTGTCGCAACGAAAAGCCCCCTGCAAGATCACGCTGGCGCAGGCGAGATCTGGGGTGCGTAAGTTTGCGACACTCGCGCTTGCATGCGATGGAGAGTGAAGGCGACCTTCGAGACGGAATTATCAACGCGAATCGTGATTTTCAACGACGTACAGTACAGTGCGGCGCTGCCTTTGGTCCTTTTGCGCTACAGAAGAATTTTTTTTTTGTTAAATACTTGGGTCAGCAAAGTGCATGTGGAGGTGGTAGAGGGCAGCAGCTTAAATTTTTCTCTCAGATTAAATTATTCATTTTCGCAACTGAGAGGGATTACAGACAAACACCCCTTGAATGTCATGAGCTGTATAACGAAGGATTACTTACGCCCCAGCCATATTCGGGACCCTGAGATGCGCGACGTTTAGAACAGAGTGACATGTGTGACGAATATTTTACAGCGAAAGCTGTTATGAGATCACAACAAGAGCCATTTTTGACGCCGTAGTTGTCCGCCGCCGCCGCCGGTGTCCGTAACCACTATCGCTCGAAATAAGAAAAAAAAAACGAAATAAGAAAAAATTTCCAGGATGGAACGAGGTTCGAACGGGAGCCCTCTGCGTGGGAGCCCAGTATTTTACCTCAGACTCATGCCGGTGCTCGAAACTGCTTTGCAAAAAGTCCCTATACAGGCTTCATGTCGGGAAGGAACCACATTAACATATGTAATGTAGTGTGGTAGAAGAGTAAAATGACAACCAAGCGTCACACAACGCGAATTCTGTAACCAGGCGCCACAAAATCCGATTTGCACAACGAGTGGGTTGTTGAATGCTTCCAACTCATTACAAAGGGCTCTGCCATAATTATTCATCATCAGCCCCAGCATCAACAAAGTGGACATAATGCCTTACAGGTGTTTAGCAGGTACCACGGTTCTCCGCAGAATGACGAAAAATTGCATAGTGGCTGCTTCCTTACTTCACAAAAATTATGATGATTTATAGCGTAGTGGGTTCCTCGCAACTGCACTTCTGTTGGTTGCCAAGGGAGCCCATAAGGCTCCCATGATCCATTTTCTCAGGGTCTCAATAAAGTTAATTCCCTCTCTCTATCTCTTTCTCACGTTAGCGTATGTTATAAAGCGTGGTGGGAGTGTGAAATAACGACCGGGCGTCACACAATGCGAATTACGTAACTAGTGGGTCCTTTAAAG